>NC_134550.1:34915911-35170739 GCF_025594145.1 Primulina tabacum | reverse complement strand
TAAAAATAATGCTGAACTGAGGTCCTCGGGCTCCTACTACTGCCGACTCGAGCCTGCTCACTGGTCCCCGCCCTCGGCCCCGGCATCATCAAAACCTACAACAATCAAGTCTAGTGAGTCTAAAGACTCAACATGCATATATCGTAAATAACGAGTAAATACTAAAGTAAAATTTCATGGAATAAAAATGTCGTGTCATGAGGCATATCGTAAAAGTGTCGTGTCATGATTAATTATAATACGTGCATAACTGAACTGAAAATATCATGGTAAAAAAAAATGTTTGCTCCTTGGAGCCCTGTACTGAAAATAGCCTGTAATAATTTTCCTGGTGAGATTATGGTATACGCAAGTGGCCCCTGTACTGAAACTGACCGGTAACTGGCGACCGGATAATAAAATGGTCCCATGACCGGTAACTGGCGACCGGATAAAATAGTAAACGTCTGATCAGACTGTAGCCACAGTATACTGGGTGAAACAAACTCAACTGACCGGTAACTGGCGACCGGACCGGTAACTGGCGACTGGATTTAGCAATAATCCCATGATAGTGTAATGGCTACAAGCAATATCGCATAATCTCAAAAATGAACATTTTTAAATATTTATGCACGTAATATAATTAAATGGCACAATTAAATATCATGTAATAATTTACTGCTTGGATTGGATCGCTCCCAGGCTCGCTGCAACCTAAATATGTCATGAAAAATATGCAATAGATTTATGGGACCAAACTATGCACTAACATTCTAAAATGTGACAATTACGCCTACCGACTTCGTATTTAATCATGACCCCGAACCAACCCGAACCAACACAGAACCGTCATGTATTTATGATTAAAATACGCCTAAAAATGATAAAATAATGCTCCTAAAATGGTGAGGGCCGAAATCTAGGTGAATGGAGGCCAAAACAAGAAACGCTCTTTCGAGAGTCAATTTGGCACATCGCACTGTAAATTCTCGTACGACCTCAAAAATGAACCGAATGACAAAGGGTAGAAAAAATGACCTTCCTAACTCAATGATACACTGTCCAATCCAAGTCCATAGGCTAAAAGCCGACCGAGAACTCGAATGAGCCACTGAACCGTCACAGCAAGTTGCTGTCCAAAAATACAGCAGCTGTGCTTGGTTTGCTTGCGTCGTTTGCGAGGCTAATGGCCATTGGGGCTTGAACCACCGACCAGAACCTCTTACCAACGTCCCAAGGAATGATTCGAACCATGGCTAAGGGCATTAAACCAGCCACAATTCGGAATATTCCAGCAACAATCGAAAAGATTCACGCGAGAGCACCTTTGCATGCGCGTGTGGTGTTTAGCTTTGCTTGCTGTCTCGTGTCGTTCCAGTGGCCATTTGATTGACCATGGCATGACCTAGACATCTAGGGGTATGGTATGAACCATGGCTAAGGGCCATAGGCCAACCAAGATGTAGAACCCGTAAATCAGTAGACGTATAAGCCATGCATAATTCTAGATTTTTAAATTTAATTGACTTCATTGCATGATTATTTTAAATGCATTTGTTTGAAGTTAATTATTTATTATTTCAGTTCAGCAGTTTGATTTTTAGCATTTCAGTTATTTCAGTGAGGCCGGACTGGAGTTGAAGTTTTGAGATAGAATTTAAGATTTGAGAAATATTTCCAGAAGTTAATTTAGCTAGCAAGTAAGTTCATTTAAGTTAAAAAGAAGTTTAAGGAATTATTTAAGTTAGTTGAGGATTTTAATTTAATTATTTGAGGTGATTAAGAAATGAACTCATTTAAGTTATTAAATTAATGGGTTAGCTCACTAAATTAATTAAAGGATTAGTAAGGCTTTCAAGGATTATTAGTTGACTAGATAACAATATTTCCCCTTCATTTTATTGCAATTTTCGGCCCCCATAGTTGCTAGACAATTTAATTGCCAACTCATCAACCTTTTGACCATTTCTTTGCATGTAAGTTGTGGGATAATTCTAGGATTTTTGGGAGCACAATTTAATTAATTAATGGACATATCCTAGACTAGAAAATAAGCAAAATTTCGGCCACCACCTCCTAGAAGCATCCACCAACTCATTTGATATCAATTCAAAATTCAAATTCAAAAGGGGAGTGGACTTGGTCTTGATATGATCCTATTTTTGTGCACCCTTCTCCTCACCTTCATAACCACTCAATCCCTCTCCCTCTCCACCGAAATACCTCACCATTCAGATCCATTTTCAGTGTAAAAATCGTGAGTCTTAGCTAGAGGGAAGGCAAGAAAAAAATCGAGAGCCAAGAAAGGTAGAGAAGCAAGCCACTCCGTCTCCTCCGCGCCGTCTCGTCTCTTCTTTTCGTTTTCTTTCGAAACGAAACCAGGCATGTCTAGATTTCTTTCAAACCTCAATCAAGTCATATTATCATTTATTTTTCAGTACATGATCATGTTTTAGCAAGCAAAAACCGAGATACATGTCAAAATATTTTGGAACACACATGCAGAATTTCGGCCCTTCCCTTGACAAGCTTCACGTTTTTCTGAGTTTTGATGGTTTCAGGTATTGGATCGACTCCAGGCTCCCAAGGCGGCTTGTATACATGTAGTAGGATGCATTAGGACCATGTTGGTCCATTCAAACCAGCCCCATGCTTGCTGGAAAACCGAAATGACAGCAAGTTCCCCATAGGTGCAGAAATGTGATTCGAAATTTCAGTTTTGTGTCAAGGGTTGTGGATCTGATCTTGGCTGCCCCAAGGGCCTTTAGCCATGGTTGGATCACTTCCCTAGCATGTCTAAGACGTGACTAAGTTGCCCTTTTGGTGGCTTGGTCCATGGTCATCGGTTTTTAATAAAAACGTCGAAACAGCCCCTTTCCCCATTCGGCCCTTCCATTTTCAGCATATGGTTCGTTTCTTTTGTTGCTTGGTATGGATCTTGGTTGGCCTATGGCCCTTAGCCACGGTTCATATCATGCTCCTAGATGTCTAGATCGTGCCATGGTCAATCAAATGGCCACTGGAACGACGCAAGACATCGATCATAGCATAAACACCACACACGCATGCATGTTGCTCTCGGTTGGATCCTTCGGTTAAGATTTGGTGTGATGCGGATTGTGGCTGGCCTAGGGCCCTTAGCCATGGTTCAAATCATTCCTTGGGATGTTGGTAAGAGTCTCTGGTCGGTGGTTCACGCCCCAATGGCCGGTAGCCTCGAAAACGACACAAGGAAAAACAAGTGCGCAGCTGCTGTATTTTTGACAGCAAGTATGCTGCTGTTCAGAAGCGTCGTTTGAGTTCTTGGTTGGCTTTTAGCCCATGGCCTTGGACTGGACAGTGCCTCATTGAGTTGGGAAGGTCATGTTTTTGACCGCTCGTCATTTGGATCATTTTTGAGGTCGTACGAGAATTTACGGTGCAATGTGCCAAATTGACTCTCGAAAGAGCGTTTCGTGTTTTGGCCTCCATTTCACCTAGATTTCGACCCTATCATTTTAGGAGCATTATTTTATGATTTTTCAGCGTATTTTAATCATGACTATACGTCGGTTCAGTGTCGGTTCAGGTTGGCTCGGAGTTATGATTAAATGCGAAGTCATTAGGCGTCATAGTCGCATCTTTTGAACGTAAATTGCATAGTTGGTCATGTTTAAGCATTTGCATATTTTTCAGGGCACAGTTAGGTTGCAGCGAGCCTGGGAACGATCCAATCCAATCCAGTTGGTTAAATTACAGGAATTTTCATTACGCCAGTTAATTATTTTACGTGCATTAAACAGAAAATGATTATTTTTGAGATTTATGCGATATGGCTTGTGGTTCATTCACTATGTGGGAGTGTTATTTTATACGGTCGCCAGTGACCGATCAGTTCAGTATGGTACCACCCGGTCGCCAGTGACCGGCCAGCTCAGTTCAGTTTCAGCCTCCCCGGTAGCCAGTTACCGATCAGTTCAGCTTAGTGCAGTGGCCACAGGCGTAAAACATAATCTCAACAGAAAATTTTATCAGTTATTTCAGTACAGGCTCCAAGGAGCAAATATTTTTACAGTGATTTCCAGTTCAGTTATGCACGTATTATAATTGCTCAGTACAGATTATTTTCAGTATGCCTCAGGACATGATATTTTATCACATGCATATTTTAAATTCAGATTTTTACTCGTTACCTGCGATTTGTGCATGCTGAGTCTTTAGGCTCACTAGACTTGATTGTTGTAGGTACTGATGAGGCCAGGGCCGAGGGCGGGGACCAGTGAGCCAGCTTGGGTCGGCAGTAGTGGCACCCGAGGACCTCAGTGCAGCAGTTGTTATGTTTTTCCGCAAACAAATTTTATCAGTTGTTGGATATTTTTAAATTGTGATTTTAGGCAAACTTTATTTTCTTCCGCTGCAATTATTTTGAAATATTGAACTTGTTTCACCAGTGATTTTATGAGCGAGGCCATTAAGTTCTTTTTTAAAAAAAAAAAATTTTAATTTTCCGCAAATTTCCAAGAAAGGAGTTTTAGGGCCTTCACAGTTGGTATCAGAGCGGTGGTTCTGTATAGGGTTTCACTACTACTGACCGCGAGAAGCTCACGAAGCCACGCCTTTGGTCTGTAAGTTTTTCAATTCAGCATTTTGTTCAGCATTTCAGTTATAGCATGAATTATTTTGTCAGCATGCTTCCAGATTTTCAGTATTTCAGAGTTCATTTAAAATAAATTATGGAATTATGCATGTTAGTTACGTATGGGTTATGTTGGAACAGTATGCCCCCTAGACGCATCTTAGAGCGCAACAGAGAGGAGGAGCCTCGCCGAGAGGACAGGGAGGAGCGTAGACCAGAGGGAGACCTACCACCTCCTCCACCGCCCCCACAGGACATGAGTGCCCAGATGTTAGCTGGGATGGCACAGTTCTTCGCACAGTTTGCGGGGGGCAATGCCGCAGCCGTAGCCGCAGCCGCAGCCAGGCCGACAGGGCCCGAGGCAGTGTATGAGCGATTCATGAAGATGCGCCCGAAGGAGTTCTCTGGGGCATCAGACCCCATGGTTGCCGAGGGATGGATCAAATCCCTCGAGGTTATCTTCGATTTTATGGAGCTGGGGGACGCAGACCGAGTCCGATGTGCCACCTACTTGTTCACTGGAGACGCCCGCTTGTGGTGGGAAGGAGCTTCGGTAGCCCTGACATTGGCTACACTTTCTTGGACCCGCTTTACGGAGGTTTTCTACTCCAAGTATTTTGCCGAGGAGGTTCGCACCAGGCTGACCACCGAGTTCATGAGCCTGAGACAGGGGGATATGTCGGTTACGGAGTTTATCCGTAAGTTCGAGAGGGGCTGTCACTTTGTGCCCCTGATAGCGAATGATGCCAGAGCCAAGCTGATGCACTTCCTGGTGGGTTTACGGCCGATCTTGCGCCGGGATGTTAGGGTATCTGACCCTGCTACTTATGAGATTGCCGTCTCCAAGGCCTTAGCCGCAGAGCAGGATCTGCGGGATATCGAGAGGGATCGCCAGGGCAAGCGCCCAGTCCAGGCACCGCACCGCCCTCCTCCTCTTCAGCATCAGCAGCAGAATAAGAGGCCTTTTCATGGACCGCCCAGGAACAGAGGCCAGCAGCAGCAGCAGCAGCAGCAGCGGGGACGCCCAGTCCCGAGGACTCAGGAGCACCCAGTCTGTCCCAGGTGCTCACGTCGCCATCCTGGAGCATGTATGGCTGGCTCAGGAAAGTGTTTTAAGTGTGGCAGTCCAGACCACATGTTGCTGCAGTGCCCTCAGAGGAATCTGCCTACCCAAGGCAGAGTCTTTGCTCTCCATGCCGCGGAAGCCAACCCGGAGACTATGTTGTTGACAGGTACCTTTAAACTTTAAGTTATTCTTCGAATTTCCGCGTTTTGGGAATCGGGATTTAGATTTTGAACTTAGAACTGTTATAGGATTGCATGCTCTACTCAGATTTATTTCGGGGAAATTAAGCTAGAGGAACCTAGACCTTTGCATGTCTATAAGTTTAGATCTTGTAGTGGGATTCAACTTAGAGCTCCGCTCTTTCAGGGAGAATTTTTATATCTGGTTCCGCTACCAAGGCCTTGATAGATTCAGGGGCCACTCACTCATTTATTTCGGAGGTCTTTGCAAACTTTCTCAAGATCCAGACCATTGGGCTAGATACAGCCTTTTCAGTAGTGTTGCCGTCAGGAGAGGAGATGGCAGCTACCAATGTTATCCGAGATATAGACCTTGAGTTGCACGGTAATCTTGTTTATGCGGATCTGATTGTACTACCGATGCCGGAATTTGACATCATCCTAGGGATGGACTGGCTATTGAGGAACAGAGTGTTGATAGACTTCCAGCGGAGATCCGTTCTTGTCCGACCGCCTGGAATGGAGCAGTTCTTATTTGAGACGGACAGGTACTTTTCCTTACCGCGCATTATTCCTTATGTTCAGGCTAGGAAGCTCATGCATAGAGGGTGTCGGGCATTTCTAGCAACCTTTTTATCTGTCCCCGAGGAACCCAGCCAGTCAGCCTCAGATGTTCCGATTGTTAGAGATTTCTTAGACGTTTTTCCCGAAGACGTCTCTGGTATGCCACCAGAGAGAGAGGTGGAGTTTTCCATTGAGCTTATGCCAGGTACGGCTCCGATATCCAAAGCACCGTACCGTCTAGCACCGACAGAGATGGCAGAGCTTAAGAAGCAGATCCAGGAACTTCTCGACAAGGAGTTCATTCGCCCGAGCTTTTCTCCATGGGGCGCGCCAGTCTTATTCGTGAAAAAGAAGGATGGCTCGATGAGGCTTTGCATTGACTACCGGGAGTTGAACAGGGTTACAGTGAAGAATAAATACCCACTGCCGAGGATTGAGGATCTGTTTGACCAGTTGCAGGGAGCTTCGATTTTCTCCAAGATAGATCTGCGTTCCGGTTATCACCAGTTGAGGGTGAGAGATGCTGATGTCTCGAAGACAGCTTTCAGGACTCGTTATGGTCACTACGAGTTCCTAGTGATGCCGTTCGGTCTGACGAATGCGCCAGCAATCTTCATGGATCTAATGAATCGCGTATTTCAGCCGTACCTCGACCAGTTTGTGATAGTGTTCATAGATGACATTCTCGTCTACTCCAAGAATCGGGAGGAGCACAGCAGGCATCTGACCATAGTGTTGCAGACATTGCAGAAACATAAACTATTCGCAAAGTTCAGTAAGTGCGAATTCTGGTTAGAGAAGGTGGCGTTCTTGGGCCACATTGTTTCTAGCAGTGGCATTGAGGTAGACCCGGCGAAAGTTGCAGCAGTCAGAGATTGGGTTGTGCCTCAGAATGCATCCGAGATCCGCAGTTTCCTTGGGCTAGCAGGATATTACAGGAAATTCATCCAGGGATTCTCCTCCATTGCCGTTCCACTCACAGCACTGACCAAGAAAAATGTAAAGTTTGTGTGGAGCGAGGAGTGTCAGAAGAGCTTCGATACTTTGAAGCAAGCTCTTATCTCAGCACCCGTTTTGGCTGTACCGTCAGGATCCGGCGAGTTTGTCCTTTATACCGATGCTTCGAAGCTTGGTTTAGGTGCAGTTTTGATGCAGCATGGGAGAGTGATAGCGTATGCTTCTCGACAGCTGAAAATCCACGAGAAGAACTACCCCACCCATGATCTGGAGTTAGCGGCCGTAGTTTTTGCTTTGAAGATTTGGAGGCACTATCTGTATGGAGAGAAGTGCCAGATCTTTACCGACCATAAGAGCCTCAAGTATTTCTTTACGCAGAAGGAGCTGAACATGCGTCAGAGACGTTGGTTGGAGCTTGTGAAAGACTACGATTGTGACATTAGCTACCACCCGGGTAAAGCTAATGTAGTTGCGGATGCTTTGAGCAGGAAAGTCGCAGTGATGGCTCATTTGACGATGCAGAAACCTCTTCAGATTGAGATGCAGAGGTTTGATCTTGAGACTTACCCTCAAGGTAGAGTTCCTCGTTTATCTACCTTGACTATCCAGTCCTCTCTTTTTGACCGTATTCGCAGCGGTCAGGCAGCAGATGAGCAGTTGGCACAGTGGAAGAAGAGAGATGAAGCTAAGGGCAGTGTTTTGTATACAGTCAGCGACGGTATTGTGAGATACCGAGATAGGATATGGGTTCCTAGCAGTGATTCTATCCGAGCAGACATCTTATCAGAGGCCCATACGTCCCCGTACTCCATTCACCCTGGGAGTACGAAGATGTACAAAGATCTGCAGCTATTGTATTGGTGGCCAGGAATGAAGAAGGACATCAGGCGTTTTGTATCCGAGTGCCTGACTTGCCAGTTAGTGAAGGCCGAGCATCAGAGACCAGCAGGTTTGCTCAAGCCTCTTCCTATTCCCGAGTGGAAGTGGGAGAACATTACCATGGACTTTGTGACCGGATTGCCGAGGTCAGCCAGAGGATCGAATGCTATCTGGGTGATTGTAGATCGTCTTACCAAATCAGCGCACTTCTTGCCTATTAAGACGACTTTCACCATGGTTCAGTATGCAGAGCTGTATATCCGAGAGATAGTCCGACTCCACGGTATTCCAGTTTCTATCGTATCCGACAGAGATCCCAGATTCACTTCCTCGTTTTGGAAGAGTTTGCATTCGACTTTGGGTACGAAGTTGCTGTTTAGCACAGCTTTCCATCCGCAGACGGATGGGCAGTCGGAGCGAGTTATTCAGATCTTAGAGGATCTTCTCCGTGCTTGCGTCATTGATTTCTCTGGGAGTTGGGAGTCGAACTTACCATTGGTAGAGTTCACCTATAACAACAGTTTCCAGTCGTCTATAGGTATGGCTCCGTATGAAGCGCTGTATGGTCGCAAGTGTAGATCTCCTGTTCATTGGGATGAAGTAGGAGAGAGAGCAGAGTTGGGTCCAGAGATTGTTCAGCAGGCAGCAGATGTAGTAGTCAAGATCCGTGATAGGATGAGGACTGCCCAGAGCCGACAGAAGAGTTATGCCGATCAGCGGAGGAGAGAGTTAGAGTTTGCAGTGGGCGATCATGTCTTCGTGAAAGTGGCACCTATGAAGGGTGTCATGAGATTTGGCAAGAAAGGGAAGCTCAGTCCGAGATTCATTGGACCGTTTGAGATCCTCGACAGAGTTGGGACGCTAGCGTATCGTGTGGCTCTTCCGCCAAATCTGGCCGGAGTACACAATGTCTTTCACGTTTCCATGCTGAGGAAATATATGGCAAATCCTTCGCATGTGCTGAATTTCGAGCCGTTGCAGCTTACTCCGAACTTATCTTATGAGGAGAGACCCGTACAGATCCTAGACAGACAGGAGAAGAAACTTCGGAACAAGTTGGTTAAGCGAGTCAAAGTCAAATGGCTCAACCATTCAGAGGAGGAAGCTACGTGGGAGTCTGAGCCGGAGATGAGAAGTCGATACCCTGAGTTATTCGGTGAGTTCTAATTTCGAGGACGAAATTTATTTAAGGGGGGAAGGATTGTAGAACCCGTAAATCAGTAGACGTATAAGCCATGCATAATTCTAGATTTTTAAATTTAATTGACTTCATTGCATGATTATTTTAAATGCATTTGTTTGAAGTTAATTATTTATTATTTCAGTTCAGCAGTTTGATTTTTAGCATTTCAGTTATTTCAGTGAGGCCGGACTGGAGTTGAAGTTTTGAGATAGAATTTAAGATTTGAGAAATATTTCCAGAAGTTAATTTAGCTAGCAAGTAAGTTCATTTAAGTTAAAAAGAAGTTTAAGGAATTATTTAAGTTAGTTGAGGATTTTAATTTAATTATTTGAGGTGATTAAGAAATGAACTCATTTAAGTTATTAAATTAATGGGTTAGCTCACTAAATTAATTAAAGGATTAGTAAGGCTTTCAAGGATTATTAGTTGACTAGATAACAATATTTCCCCTTCATTTTATTGCAATTTTCGGCCCCCATAGTTGCTAGACAATTTAATTGCCAACTCATCAACCTTTTGACCATTTCTTTGCATGTAAGTTGTGGGATAATTCTAGGATTTTTGGGAGCACAATTTAATTAATTAATGGACATATCCTAGACTAGAAAATAAGCAAAATTTCGGCCACCACCTCCTAGAAGCATCCACCAACTCATTTGATATCAATTCAAAATTCAAATTCAAAAGGGGAGTGGACTTGGTCTTGATATGATCCTATTTTTGTGCACCCTTCTCCTCACCTTCATAACCACTCAATCCCTCTCCCTCTCCACCGAAATACCTCACCATTCAGATCCATTTTCAGTGTAAAAATCGTGAGTCTTAGCTAGAGGGAAGGCAAGAAAAAAATCGAGAGCCAAGAAAGGTAGAGAAGCAAGCCACTCCGTCTCCTCCGCGCCGTCTCGTCTCTTCTTTTCGTTTTCTTTCGAAACGAAACCAGGCATGTCTAGATTTCTTTCAAACCTCAATCAAGTCATATTATCATTTATTTTTCAGTACATGATCATGTTTTAGCAAGCAAAAACCGAGATACATGTCAAAATATTTTGGAACACACATGCAGAATTTCGGCCCTTCCCTTGACAAGCTTCACGTTTTTCTGAGTTTTGATGGTTTCAGGTATTGGATCGACTCCAGGCTCCCAAGGCGGCTTGTATACATGTAGTAGGATGCATTAGGACCATGTTGGTCCATTCAAACCAGCCCCATGCTTGCTGGAAAACCGAAATGACAGCAAGTTCCCCATAGGTGCAGAAATGTGATTCGAAATTTCAGTTTTGTGTCAAGGGTTGTGGATCTGATCTTGGCTGCCCCAAGGGCCTTTAGCCATGGTTGGATCACTTCCCTAGCATGTCTAAGACGTGACTAAGTTGCCCTTTTGGTGGCTTGGTCCATGGTTCATCGGTTTTTAATAAAAACGTCGAAACAGCCCCTTTCCCCATTCGGCCCTTCCATTTTCAGCATATGGTTCGTTTCTTTTGTTGCTTGGTATGGATCTTGGTTGGCCTATGGCCCTTAGCCACGGTTCATATCATGCTCCTAGATGTCTAGATCGTGCCATGGTCAATCAAATGGCCACTGGAACGACGCAAGACATCGATCATAGCATAAACACCACACACGCATGCATGTTGCTCTCGGTTGGATCCTTCGGTTAAGATTTGGTGTGATGCGGATTGTGGCTGGCCTAGGGCCCTTAGCCATGGTTCAAATCATTCCTTGGGATGTTGGTAAGAGTCTCTGGTCGGTGGTTCACGCCCCAATGGCCGGTAGCCTCGAAAACGACACAAGGAAAAACAAGTGCGCAGCTGCTGTATTTTTGACAGCAAGTATGCTGCTGTTCAGAAGCGTCGTTTGAGTTCTTGGTTGGCTTTTAGCCCATGGCCTTGGACTGGACAGTGCCTCATTGAGTTGGGAAGGTCATGTTTTTGACCGCTCGTCATTTGGATCATTTTTTGAGGTCGTACGAGAATTTACGGTGCAATGTGCCAAATTGACTCTCGAAAGAGCGTTTCGTGTTTTGGCCTCCATTTCACCTAGATTTCGACCCTATCATTTTAGGAGCATTATTTTATGATTTTTCAGCGTATTTTAATCATGACTATACGTCGGTTCAGTGTCGGTTCAGGTTGGCTCGGAGTTATGATTAAATGCGAAGTCATTAGGCGTCATAGTCGCATCTTTTGAACGTAAATTGCATAGTTGGTCATGTTTAAGCATTTGCATATTTTTCAGGGCACAGTTAGGTTGCAGCGAGCCTGGGAACGATCCAATCCAATCCAGTTGGTTAAATTACAGGAATTTTCATTACGCCAGTTAATTATTTTACGTGCATTAAACAGAAAATGATTATTTTTGAGATTTATGCGATATGGCTTGTGGTTCATTCACTATGTGGGAGTGTTATTTTATACGGTCGCCAGTGACCGATCAGTTCAGTATGGTACCACCCGGTCGCCAGTGACCGGCCAGCTCAGTTCAGTTTCAGCCTCCCCGGTAGCCAGTTACCGATCAGTTCAGCTTAGTGCAGTGGCCACAGGCGTAAAACATAATCTCAACAGAAAATTTTATCAGTTATTTCAGTACAGGCTCCAAGGAGCAAATATTTTTACAGTGATTTCCAGTTCAGTTATGCACGTATTATAATTGCTCAGTACAGATTATTTTCAGTATGCCTCAGGACATGATATTTTATCACATGCATATTTTAAATTCAGATTTTTACTCGTTACCTGCGATTTGTGCATGCTGAGTCTTTAGGCTCACTAGACTTGATTGTTGTAGGTACTGATGAGGCCAGGGCCGAGGGCGGGGACCAGTGAGCCAGCTTGGGTCGGCAGTAGTGGCACCCGAGGACCTCAGTGCAGCAGTTGTTATGTTTTTCCGCAAACAAATTTTATCAGTTGTTGGATATTTTTAAATTGTGATTTTAGGCAAACTTTATTTTCTTCCGCTGCAATTATTTTGAAATATTGAACTTGTTTCACCAGTGATTTTATGAGCGAGGCCATTAAGTTCTTTTTTAAAAAAAAAAAAATTTTAATTTTCCGCAAATTTCCAAGAAAGGAGTTTTAGGGCCTTCACACAAGATCCACACCAAACCACCCAAAACCGAAACTCATATGTTGTACCAACGAAGGGCCGAAATGGGGAAAGGGGTTGTTCTTGCGTTTGTTTTGAAAACCGATGCACCATGGACCGAGCCACCAAAAGGGCGACTTATTCACGTCTTAGAAATGCTAGGGAAGTGATCTAAACATGGCTATAGGCCCTTGGGGCAGCCAAGATCAGATCCTTTCCCCTCATGACAGCAAACTGAATTTTTCGAACACACTTGGGCAGAAATGGGGGTTGCTGTCATTTTTCGTTTCCAGCAGGTGAGGGGCTTGAATGAATGGACCATTATGATCCTAACATGTCCTAGTACATGTCTAGATTCAGCATTGGGAGCCTTGAGTCGAACCATCCACCTGAAACCACGAAACAAGAGGAAGCCGTGAACTGCACAAGAAAACCGAAATCTGCATGTGATGTTTTCTGAAAATTCTTTGATGTATTTCGGTTCATACATGAAATGATGATCATAAAACATAAAAATAATGATAGTATGACTTGATTGAAGAGTCAAGGAAGAATATATGCATGCCTGGTTTCGTTTTGAAAGAAAACGAAAGAACGAGACGATCCGGCGCGGAGGAGGTGGAGCGCTTTCTATTCTACCTTGCTTCTTACTCGATTTCCTCCTATCTTCCTAGCTATGGAACCCACGGTTTTTCTTCTCAATTTCACTCTGAATATCGAGATTAGGGAGAGGATAATGATGGTTGGAAAGGTGAGGGGGGAGATCCACTAATAAAGGGATTTAAAATGCAAGACCAAGTCTACCTCTCATTCAAATTTTAAATTTGTTTGAACAAGTCTTCTTGGAGTTGCATGGCCGATTCTCTCATGCAAATCTAGACTAGGATAAAGCTTAATAAATAATTAATTAATGTTGATTAATAATTAAAAGGTTAGCATGCTAAAATAACAAAGAATGGGTCAAAGGGTGAGTTGGCATATCAATGCTTAATCAATTAAGGGTGGCCGAATTTACACAATAAAAATGAAGGCGAAATGTTGTTTAGTTGATAAATTTTAATACCTTAAGAGCCTTATCTATCCCTTAATTAATTTAGTGAACTAACCCCTTAATTAAGGAACTTAAATAAATTTATTTTCTACTCACCTCAAGTAATTAAATTAAATCCTCAAACCTCCTTTTTAACTTAAATGAACTTATTTACTAGCTAAAATAAATTCTAGAAATGATTTCTAAATCTTAAATTTTATCTCTAAACTCCAACTCCAGTTCGGCCTCACTGAAATAACTTAAAGAATAAAATTAAAACTATTGAAATGAAATATTTAACTTTAAAGAAAGGCACTTTAAATACTCATGCAACAAAAATCATTTTAATTTAAATACTAGAATTATGCATGGTTTATACGTAGTCTAAGTTACGGGTTCTACAATCCTTCCCCCCTTAAAAGAAATTTCGTCCTCGAAATTAAAAATCACCGAATAACTCGGGGTAACGATCTCTCATCTCCGACTCAGACTCCCATGTAGCTTCCTCCTCTGAATGGTTGAGCCATCTGACTTTGACTCGCTTAACCATCTTGTTCTGAAGCTTCTTCTCCTGCCTGTCTAGGATCTGCACTGGCCTCTCCTCATAAGATAGGTTCGGAGTAAGCTGCAACGGCTCAAAGTTCAGGACATGCGAAGAGTTCGCCATGTACTTCCTCAGCATGGAGACGTGGAACACATTGTGTACTCCGGCCAGATTCGGCGGAAGAGCCACACGATAAGCTAGCGTCCCAACTCTGTCGAGGATCTCAAATGGTCCAATGAATCTCGGATTGAGCTTCCCTTTCTTGCCAAATCTCATGACACCCTTCATAGGTGCCACTTTCACAAAGACATGGTCGCCGACAACAAACTCTAAATCTCTCCTCCGGTGATCGGCATAACTCTTCTGTCGACTCAGAGCAGTCCTCATTCTATCACGGATCCGGGCTACTACATCGACAGTCTGCTGAATAATATCTGGACCCAACTCTGCTCTCTCTCCTACTTCATCCCAATGAACAGGAGATCTACACTTGCGGCCATATAGTGCTTCATACGGAGCCATACCAATGGAAGACTGGAAGCTGTTGTTGTAGGTGAACTCAACCAATGGCAAGTTCGACTCCCAACTCCCTGAGAAATCAATGACGCAAGCACGGAGAAGATCCTCTAAAATCTGAATGACTCGCTCTGACTGCCCATCTGTCTGCGGATGGAAAGCTGTGCTAAACAGCAACTTCGTACTCATAGTCGAATGCAAACTCTTCCAAAATGAGGAAGTGAATCTGGGATCTCTGTCAGATACGATAGAAACTGGAATACCATGGAGTCGGACTATCTCTCGGATATACAGCTCTGCATACTGAACCATGGTGAAAGTCGTCTTAATAGGCAAGAAGTGCGCTGACTTGGTAAGACGATCTACAATCACCCAGATAGCATTCGATCCTCTGGCTGACCTCGGCAATCCGGTCACAAAGTCCATGGTAACATTCTCCCACTTCCACTCGGGAATAGGGAGAGGCTTGAGAAAACATGCTGGTCTCTGATGCTCCGCTTTCACTAATTGGCAAGTATGACACTCGGACACAAATCGCCTGATATCCTTCTTCATCCCTGGCCACCAATACAATAGCTGCAGATCCTTGTACATCTTCGTACTCCCTGGATGAATAGAGTACGGCGATGTATGGGCTTTTGATAAGATATCTGCTCGGATAGAATCACTGCTAGGAACCCATATCCTGTCTCAGTATCTCACAATACCATCACTGACTAAATACAAGACACTGCCCTTGGCCTCATCCCTCTGCTTCCACTTTGCTAACTGCTCATCTGATGACTGACCACTGCGAATACAATCCAAAAGGGAAGACTAAATGGTCAAGGTAGATAGACGGGGAACTCTACCTTGAGGATAAGTCTCAAGATCAAACCTCTGCATCTCAATCTGAAGAGGTCTCGACACTGTCAACTGAGCCATCACTGCGACTTTTCTGCTCAATGCATCCGCAACTACATTAGCTTTACCCGGGTGGTAGCTAATGTCACAGTCATAATCCTTCACAAGCTCCAACCAACGCCTCTGACGCATGTTCAGCTCCTTCTGCGTAAAGAAATACTTGAGGCTCTTGTGGTCGGTAAAGATCTGGCACTTCTCTCCATACAGATAATGCCTCCAAATCTTCAAGGCAAAAACTACTGCGGCCAACTCTAGATCATGGGTAGGGTAGTTCTTCTCATGAGTCTTCAACTGTCTAGAAGCATAAGGTATCACCTTCCCATGCTGCATCAATACTGCGCCAAGACCGAGCTTCGAAGCATCGGTATACAGAACAAATTCACCGGACCCTGACAGCACGACCAAAACTGGTGCTGAGATAAGAGCTTGCTTCAAAGTATCGAAGCTCTTCTGACACTCCTCGCTCCAAACAAATTTCACATTCTTCTTGGTCAGTGCTGTGAGTGGAACTGCAATCGAAGAGAATCCCTTAATGAACTTCCGATAATATCCTGCTAAGCCAAGAAAACTGCGGATCTCTGATGCATTTTGCGGCACAACCCAATCTCTGACTGCTGCAACTTTCGCTGGGTCTACCTCAATACCACTGCTGGATACAATGTCGCCTAAGAACGCCACCTTCTCTAACCAGAATTCGCATTTACTGAACTTTGCGAATAATTTGTGCTTTTGCAATGTCTGCAACACTGTGGCCAGATGCCTGCTGTGATCCTCCCGATTCTTGGAGTAGACAAGAATGTCATCTATGAACACTATCACAAACTGGTCGAGGTATGGCTGAAATACACGATTCATGAGATCCATGAAGATCGCTGGCGCATTCGTCAAACCGAACGGCATCACAAGAAACTCGTAGTGATCATAACGAGTCCTGAAAGCTGTCTTTGAAACATCAGCATCTCTCACCTTCAACTGGTGATAACCAGAACGCAGATCTATGTTAGAGAAAATCGAAGCTCCCTGCAACTGGTCAAACAGATCCTCAATCGTCGGAAGTGGGTATTTATTCTTCACTGTAACCCTGTTCAACTCCCGATAGTCAATACAAAGCCTCATCGTGCCATATTTCTTCTTAACAAACAAGACTGGCGCGCCCCAAGGTGAGAAACTAGGGCGAATGAACTCCTTGTCAAGAAGTTCCAGAATCTGCTTCTTAAGCTCTGCCATCTCTGTCGGTGCAAGTCGGTACGGTGCTTTTGAGATCGGAGCCGTACCTGGCATAAGCTCTATGGAAAACTACACCTCTCTCTCAGGTGGCAGACCAGAGACGTCCTCAGGAAAAACATCTAAGAAGTCTTTAACAATCGGAACATCTGAGGCTGACTGCCTGGGTGCCTCGGGGACAGATACAAAGGTTGCTAGAAACGCCCGACACCCTCTATGCATGAGCTTCCTAGCCTGAACATATGGAATAATACGTGGTAGAGGAAAGTACCTGTCTGGCTCAAATAAGAACTGCGTCATTCCAGGCGGTCGGACTAGAACAGATCTCCGCTGGAGGTCAATCAAAACTCTGTTCCGCAGTAGCCAATCCATCCCTAGTATAATGTCAAACTCTGGCATCGGCAGTACAATCAGATCCGCATAAACAAGGTTGCCATGGAGCTCAAGATCTATGTCTCGGATCACATTGGTGGCTGCCATCTCCTCGCCAGACGGCAGTACTACGGAATAGGCTATATCTAGCCCAATGGTCTTAACTTTAAGGAAATTAGCAAAGACCTCTGAAATGAATGAGTGAGTGGCCCCTGAATCTATCAAGGCCTTCGTAGCGAAACCGGATATAAAAATTCTCCCTGAAAGATCGGAACTCTAAGTTGAACCCAATAGTTACAAAGGCTAAACTTATTGACATGCAAAGGTTGAAGTTCTTCTAACTTAAATTTCCAAAATATTACAAAGTAGAGCATGCAATCCTAACGCAATTCTATGTTCAAAATATTAACCCAAAACATTAAGTTCCAAATGCAGACTCAAAGCTTAAGGTACCTGTCATCAGCATAGTATCGGGGTTCGTCTCCGTTGCATGGAGAGCAAACACTCTGCCCTGGGTAGGCAGGTTCCTTTGAGGGCACTGCAGAAATAAGTGGTCTGGACTACCACACCTATAACACTTTCCTGAGCCGTACAAACATGCTCCAGGATGGCGACGTGAACACTTATGACAGACTGGGCGCTCAGGAGCCCTCAGGGCTGGGCGTCCCCGCTGCTGCTGCTGCTGCTGGCCTCTATTTCTAGGCGGTCCGTGAAAAAGCCTCTTGTTCTGCTGCTGATGCTGCTGAGGAGGAGGGCGGTGCGGTACCTGGGCTGGTCGCTTTCCCAAGCGATCTCTCTCGATATCACGCTGATCCTGCTCTGCGGCTAGGGCTTTGGAGACACCAACCTCATAAGAAGTAGGGTCAGACACCCTAACATCACGGCGCAAGATCGGTCGTAGACCCACCAGAAAATGCATCATCTTGGCTCTAGCAACGTTTGCGATCAGGGGTACAAAATGACAACCCCTCTCGAACTTACGGATGAACTCCGTAACGGTCATATCTCCTTGCCTCAAGCTCATAAACTCAGTGGTCAACCTGGTGCGCACTTCCTCAGCAAAGTATTTGGAGTAGAACACCTCCGTGAAACGTGCACAAGTCAGCGTAGCCATGTTCAGAGCTACCGATGCTCCTTCCCACCATAAGCGGGCATCTCCTCCGAATAAGTATGTGGCACATCGGACTCTATCTGCATCTCCAAGCTCCATGAACTCGAAGATAACCTCGAGGGACTTGATCCAGCCCTCAGTAATCATGGGGTCAGACGTCCTAGAAAACTCTACGCATCTTCATGAATCTTTCGTAGACAGCCTCGGGCCCTGTCGGCCTGGTCGCCACAGCATTGTTCCCCGCAAACTGTGCGAAGAACTGAGTCATCCCAGCTAACATCTGGGCATTCATGTCCGGTGGAGGTGGAGGTGGTAAGTCTCTCTCCTGCCTCGGCTCCTCTCTGTCCTCTCGGCGAGGCTCCTCCCCAGTAGGGCGCTCAAGGGTACGTCCAGGGGGCATACTGTTCCATACATAACCCATACGTAACTAACATGAATAATTTCATAATTTATTTAAATTTAAATACTGAACAAATAAAATGAATCTGGACATAAAATGCTTCATGAAATCATGCCGTTAAGAAAATAATTCATGCTTTAAAGAAAATGCGTAAATATAAACTTACAGACCGAAGACGTGACTTCATGAGCTTCTCGTGGTCAGTAGTAGTACAACCCTATACAGAACCACCGCTCTGATACCATCTGTAAACGGCCTAAAATCCTTACTTGGAAATTTGCGGAAAATTTAAAATTTTTCTTTTTAAATAATTAAAATTGCCTCATTCATAAATGAACTTATAAATAAAGTTTGATGTTCAATGTGGCAGCGGAAGAATTAACATTTTTGAAATAACAGTAAAAAGTTTTTCCAACAATAATTAAAACGTTTGAGCCATCAATTAAAAATAAATGCTGAACTGAGGTCCTCGGGTCCTACTACTGCCGACTCGAGCCTGCTCACTGGTCCCCGCCCTCGGCCCCGGCATCATCAAAACCTACAACAATCAAGTCTAGTGAGTCTAAAGACTCAACATGCATATATCGTAAATAACGAGTAAATACTAAAGTAAAATTTCATGGAATAAAAATGTCGTGTCATGATGCATATCGTAAAAGTGTCGTGTCATGATTAATTATAATACGTGCATAACTGAACTGAAAATATCATGGTAAAAAAAAATGTTTGCTCCTTGGAGCCCTGTACTGAAAATAGCCTGTAATAATTTTCCTGGTGAGATTATGTATACGCAAGTGGCCCCTGCACTGAAACTGACCGGTAACTGGCGACCGGATAATAAAATGCTCCCATGACCGGTAACTGGCGACCGGATAAAATAGTAAACGTCTGATCAGACTGTAGCCACAGTATACTGGGTGAAACAAACTCAACTGACCGGTAACTGGCGACCAGATTTAGCAATAATCCCATGATAGTGTAATGGCCACAAGCAATATCGCATAATCTCAAAAATGAACATTTTTAAATATTTATGCACGTAATATAATTAAATGGCACAATTAAATATCATGTAATAATTTACTGCTTGGATTGGATCGCTCCCAGGCTCGCTGCAACCTAAATATGTCATGAAAAATATGCAATAGATTTATGGGACTAAACTATGCACTAACATTCTAAAATGTGACAATTACGCCTACCGACTTCGTATTTAATCATGACTCTAAACCAACCCGAACAAACACTGAACCGTCATGTAGTCATGATTAAAATACGCCTAAAAATGATAAAATAATGCTCCTAAAATGGTGAGGGCCGAAATCTAGGTGAATGGAGGCCAAAACAAGAAACGCTCTTTCGAGAGTCAATTTGGCACATCGCACTGTAAATTCTCGTACGACCTCAAAAATGAACCGAATGACAAACGGTCAAAAACATGACCTTCCTAACTCAATGAGACACTTTCCAGTCAAAGGTCATAGGCTAGAAGCCAACCGAGAACTCGAACGAGCCACTGAACCGTCACAGCAAGTTGCTGTCCAAAAATACAGCAGCTGTGCTTGGTTTTCTTGCGTCGTTTGCGAGGCTAATGGCCATTGGGGCTTGAACCACCGACCAGAACCTCTTACCAACATCCCAAGGAATGATTCGAACCATGGCTAAGGGCTTTAAACCAGCCACAATTCGGAATATTCCAGCAACAATCGAAAAGATTCACCCGAGAGCACCTTTGCATGCGCGTGTGGTGTTTAGCTTTGCTTGCTGTCTCATGTCGTTCCAGTGGCCATTTGATTGACCATGGCATGACCTAGACATCTAGGGGTATGGTATGAACCGTGGCTAATGGCCATAGGCCAACCAAGATCCACATTAAACCACCCAAAACCGAAACTCATATGCTGTACCAAGGAAGGGCCGAAATGGGGAAAGGGGCTGTTCTTGCGTTTGATTTAAAAACCGATGCACCATGGACTGAGCCACCAAAAGGGCAACTTAGTCACGTCTTAGACATGCTAGGGAAGTGATCTAACCATGGCTATAGGCCCTTGGGGCAGCCAAGATCAGATCCTTTCCCCTCATGACAGCAAACTGAATTTTTCGAACACACTTGGGCAGAAATGGGGGTTGCTGTCAATTTTCGTTTCCAGCAGGTGAGGGGCTTCAATGAATGGACCATTATGATCCTAACATGTCCTAGTACATGTCTAGATGCAGCATTGGGAGCCTTGAGTCGAACCATCCACCTGAAACCACGAAACAAGAGGAAGCCGTGAACTGCACAAGAAAACCGAAATCTGCATGTGATGTTTTCTGAAAATTCTTTGATGTATTTCGGTTCATACATGAAATGATGATCATAAAACATAAAAATAATGATAGTATGACTTGATTGAAGAGTCAAGGAAGAATATATGCATGCCTGGTTTCGTTTTGAAAGAAAACGAAAGAACGAGACGATCCGGCGCGGAGGAGGTGGAGCGCTTTCTATTCTACCTTGCTTCTTACTCGATTTTCTTCTATCTTCCTAGCTATGGAACCCACGGTTTTTCTTCTCAATTTCACTCTGAATTTCGAGATTAGGGAGAGGATAATGATGGTTGGAAAGGTGAGGGGGAAGATCCACTAATAAAGGGATTTAAAATGCAAGACCAAGTCTACCTCTCATTCAAATTTTAAATTTGTTTGAACAAGTCTTCTTGGAGTTGCATGGCCGATTCTCTCATGCAAATCTAGACTAAGATAAAGCTTAATAATTAATTAATTAAGGTTGATTAATAATTAAAAGGTTAACATGCTAAAATAACAAAGAATGGGTCAAAGGGTGAGTTGGCATATCAATGCTTAATCAATTAAGGGTGGCCGAATTTACACAATAAAAATGAAGGGGAAATATTGTTTAGTTGATAAATTTTAATACCTTAAGAGCCTTACCTATCCCTTAATTAATTTAGTGAACTAATCCCTTAATTAAGGAACTTAAATAAATTTATTTTCTACTCACCTCAAGTAATTAAATTAAATCCTCAAACCTCCTTTTTAACTTAAATGAACTTATTTGCTAGCTAAAATAAATTCTAAAATTGATTTCTAAATCTTAAATTTTATCTCTAAACTCCAACTCCAGTCCGGCCTCACTGAAATAACTGAAAGAATAAAATTAAAACTATTGAAACGAAATATTTAACTTTAAAGAAAGGCACTTTAAATACTCATGCAACAAAAATCATTTTAATTTAAACACTAGAATTATGCATGGTTTATACGTAGTCTAAGTTACGGGTTCTACAATCCCCCCACGCGCATGCGGCATCAGCTGCACTCCTCGCTTCTATGCGCGACTAGCCCACTTCCAACCTTACAAAGACCAATAAAAAACATCTAAAAACAATCTAATACATCCCCATATGCAACAGAAACATCCCGGACGACCCACACGAAGCTTACGCGTCAACAACTCATGGAAACGTGAAGAAATTTGTGCATAAAATTTCAGCAAGTGTATAAACGATTTTGATTCAAATATTTCATGTAGGGAAACATTTTTCGTACATATCTAACATCAAATAGTAGTATATAACAAGATTGATGTGTCAAGAATGACTTAGAACATGCTTTTGCGTTTAAACACTCGAATAAACGAATACGAGTGCGAGGGAACGTAGAGGATGAATTGAGGAGGATTTATAGACGTTTCCCTTGCCAAAAACTTGTGAACATTCACAAAAATATTGTAGGTAGATGTGAAGAAGTGGAGGAGGCTACTTGGAGGTCAAACCCTAGCTTTTCATGTTTTTGTGTGTGTTTTAGTGTGTGTTCGCGTATGTGTGTTTGTGTGTTTTTATTTCATTTTTTTGTAAGAAAAACTTTTCAAATTAATTAAATACTGGCTAAACAAATTTATTAAGTTTTAAAATAATTTAATAAAATATTAAACATCATGCTCAAGAATAAAATCTTTTTATTAATGAAAATTTGTTAATATCAAGATTAAAAATATTTTAATAATCTAATAATTTAAATTTGGCTTTATAATACTAAAATTCGTAAATCATTTAAAATAAATAATTTTTGGCTTAAAATAAAAAATAAATTTTAATTTTTGCACCTTAGTCGTCTTCGGTCTCCTATCCCCGGCCAAACAACGAATATTCGCCTGAATATCTTAAACTCGAGAAATAAAATTAAATTCCAAGAAAATAAGCATATAAATATTTAAACTAAATTAAACATTTTGAATGAATCATTCAATCCATTTAAATCATTTAAATTAATTAACTCATTAAATTATGCATGTGGTCTACGTGTACTTGTTTTTTGGCACTACAATGTCTTCTGCTACATTGTCTAGGTTGGCTTTATTTTTTTCATCGGTCGTCTACTCTGACCGATGCTTTTCAACCATCTGTACTCCACTTTTGGTGATTTAAATGATTATATTGTCTTTAAAGATCTTAATAGGTCATTTAATGATGACATATCATATGTCATCATCTTGAGCAACTAAATGATGCTGAATATGAATTTTTCAGTCATCATAATATTCTTTGGAAAACATCGAAATCTTGTTAAAAGATTTCATGAATATATATTTTATCAGAGTTGAGAAAAATTTTCTCTGATGCCACTTGTTAGGATCATAAATGTAACATCCCGAAAATTTGAAGGTCCACGTAAACCACATACATGAAAGTTATTAAATTTTTTTTGTATTTTATTAAATTATTTTAATGCATTAAATGCATGTTTATTTCATGAATTTGTGTTTTAATTCATGGTTTATTTAAAGTTCATACATTATGGTTTCTAGATGCATTTCGTGCTCGAACGATGAATAGAGATCGGGAAATTATCAGGAAAATTATTTTCATTACATGATTAATTTTTATTAACTAATATAAGATTTTTTAAATGTATTTTCAATAAATGGACTTTGTTGGGTATTTTTACCCGCCGGAGCATATTTTTAAGCGGTACGCAAATTTTATCGAATCAGATGACTTTTTGAGGGTTCAGACAATAATTTTAAAAACATACCTCCACGAAATATTTTTCAGGGGTGTGTTTGGACTTAATAAGCCTATTTTTAAGCTTAATGGGCTCAAAAGTCTTTTTAAACTTTTTAAATAATATTTAAGGCCTATTTGCACCTTAATTACTACTCAAATATTAAACTAACCTATTCTTAAACCTAATTAATCAGCCGACCTCACCCCTCCACTCAACACTTTCTATCGGTTTTCAGCAGCAAAACACCAAGCATCCATCGGCCAAGCTTGATCTTTCATAGAAAATTCCTCCGGTGCCTTCCTTTCGCGCGGTTCTTATAGTTTTCGAGTACATTATCATCAAGGCATGCCACGTACTTTCATTTCTACATCATATAAGCTGTATACATGTTGTTATGTGTTTATTTGTGTGTGAAATTTTCTATCCAGCATCATACATGGAGATCGCTCGGTTTTGTTACAAGTTCTTTCATTTTTTTTATCAACCACTCACGTTTTCTTGAATTGTTCAAAGGGGGCTGCCGATTTCATGCAGTTATGAGGCTAGAAACGGTGGTTTATTGTTGTCCATAGGCTGGAGTCGAGTTATGTTGCGGTATGCTAGAGTCCGTGAGGGTGGCACTGCGTTTGGTGCGGGTTTTGGGTAGATCGCGTGGAAAAGGGTGGGGCTGGCAGTGCAAGGACCGATCCCAGGCTTAGACAAGACCATATGGGTCTGAGTCACGGCTGAGGAAGGCTCGAACGCTGTTGGACCCATCCATGAATCCCATCAAGTGTGGTCTAGGAGTTTGGCTGCGGGTTGTAGTTCTTTGATGTCTAACGACCGATCGCGATGTACAGCGTGCATGGGGCTGACCTCATGTTATGGTGTGGTCCAGTAGGGTCCTAGAGTGGTCTAGGATAGATTGGTTAGGAGCTGGTCCTTTCGGTTTTGAGTTAGGGTCGAAATATCTGAGGTTCGGTGAGCTAGGGTTTTCGAGGAGCGTTGGTTGTTATTTTCCAGCAACTTTCAGGGCTGGTTTGAAGGGTCTGGTGGTCTGGTCTTTATGTTTTTAGGGTCTTTTAAATGTCTATAAGGTGTGGTAAAAATTTGGGAGTAAGTTGGTTAAGTTTCGGTTCGATTTGGGTTAAAACCGAGACTCCGGTCCAATTTCTAAAATGATTCGGTTAAGTTTTGAAACGAGCTCGAGTTTATGTCTAAGAAATGCTTGTAAATATTTTTTGGGACGTTTTAAGGAGTTTGGTAAGTTTCGGGTCGAAATTTATAGGTCCAGGGATAAAATGGTCATTTTGGGGTTTCCAGTAGCAAAATGGTCATTTTGCACCCGGGATGAGATTTTAGTCCTCCCAGCGCCCTGAACACATTTTATCATTTTTTAATTATTTATGCATAATGTTTATGGTTTTTAGGAAAATATGATAAATATGTTGCATGCTTGGTTTCAAGAAAAAGTTACGTATATGCATGTTTTTATTAAGTGGTGAACATGATGATGGTTTTGAAGGATGGGAGTTGGTTGTGACTGAGGATGTATATGTGTACGATGACATGAGATATTATGAGCTGAGGCCAAGGCTAAGTGGAACGGGTAATGCTGTCGTTGATCTCCTCGCCGCCGTGTACCATTGTTTTATAGATGGATCCATCAAATAGAGCTGATATGAAAGTCACAACTAATGAACTGAATTCAATTAAAATAAAATGTATACGTATATGATGACATGATGAGACATGCTTTGACACGTTACGATTTTATACGACACGTTTATGTTACGCTTTCAAATTAATGAAATATATGTTGATTATGATATTTTTCACTGCTGTGTGCCATTTATATGTACTTGTTATTTCTGGTACAGGTGTGTTGAGTCTTTAGACTCACTAGGCATATGTGATGCAGTTGAGAATGATATCGAGGGGACTGGAGGTGCCGAACTCTGAGTAGAGAGGCCTGGTGGAGCGACACGACCCGAGGACCACAGGTTTTCCGCATTATGATTTATGAGATTTGAGAGGATATGAACATTTTTATACGTTGATGATTTTTAGATTTTTTATTCGTTTATGTTTACGTATAATTTTAGATGAGTTTGTTTATTTTAAACGACACTATTTTTACTGTTAAATATTTAAGATCATTTTTAAATGTTATATTTTTCTGTAGAGCTCATGCATGCGAAACATTTAAATGCTATTTCGAGAATGTGAGCTTTAAAAAAAGTATTTACGCACTTTTAAATCAGTAGACATTACAGTTGGTATCAGAGCAAGGGTCCTGTATAGGGTTGTGCCACCGCTAGCTTCTGCAGCTCAGTCTTCAAGCCTCAAGTCTGTAAGTTTACATGTTTTAAATGTTTTAAATGTTTTAATGCTATTACCTGCATGTTTACATGATATATGTTTTACAATACATGTTTAGCTGCTTTCATTGATTTAAGGATTGAAATGTTTTGCAAAACCATATTGGATTGCATGTTGGTTACGTTTGGAATTGAACATGTCTAATAATTCGAATATTGGGCATTATGAGAAGTTGATAATGATTTGACTATATTAATTTTTAGTTAGTAGTACTGATGTTCTACTTATGGGTCAAAAGTTAATCCTGAAAATTATGAATGCTTTTGGGGACTTGTAGATTTTCTAAGAAAATACTGATGGTTCGTGGTTACTAGTTGAGTTAATTTTTGAGAAATTCATATAAGGAATAAGAATCGAAGGCTACGACGATCTTTAGAAGTATAAAAATGTATAACTTCGAATTTTAAGTATATATGGGAATGTAAGATTGGTTAAGAGAATTGATTTTGGGTTTAATAAGCTTAAAATTATTGAACTTTATGTTACGAGAAACCTATAAAATGGAATTAGGAACGCCAAGAAATTATGGGTGATTGTGGAATTTTTTGTAATTAAGGACCAAGTGAATAATTTTGGAGGAAAATAGGAATTTATTTTGCAATTATTAAGGAATTTTGAGACTAGTTCAGCAATAAGTGAGAATTGAATGATTTTAGTGATATGAATTTTCGATGATTTAGGCTTGAAGGGATATTTAGAACCTTGAAATATCTTGTTATAATGTTATAAGAAATGGTAATCAATGACATTGTAGGATGAATCAATCTTGGGCTTAAAAATTTAAGCGTTAGTGAATTAATGTTGTGGCAAATTAAGAATTTAAAATGATGACAATTTAAAGTAAAGTTGATCAGGTAGTTAAGTGATAAGGGTAGACATTGAGTCAACAAATTTTTGGCAACTTAAGTTTGATGTGTCATAAGTCATGATCTTAATAGTTATTACTATACCTTTGTGGAATTTAATTTTTCTAGAAAGTTGGATATGATTGATGGTTAGGTTACTTATTAGACGCATGTAAGAAGTGAGGTAGACACCTTGTCTTGAGGAATTTTTGAAGGTCATTAAGAAATTTGGGAATAAGTGAATATGTGTGTTGGAATTATGTTACCTAAGACTATTGGGGTTGTGTAAGCTCGAATTACAAGTTTATGAAATAGGTGTTCAAACGGAATTTTGAGTGAAATAAAAACAAAAGGGGATTAGGTGTGTTGAACATAGGTTACCAATGGACGAATATTAAGATTTTTATCGAGTAAGAAATCTAAAATCTTGATATGGGAATTCTAGAATGCTATGGATCATAAGTGAAGTTGAATTACTAGAGTTAGTCTAATGCTACCATGAGATAACTTAATAAGTTTTATACGCTAGAATTAATTAAGCAATAAGGATACGTAAGAATGCGAAATTTGTTTCGAGGAGGAAAGTCCAAGGGTCATATGCCTCAATTATATGGTAATTGGGAAGAAAATAGTTTAAGCATGTAATCGGTGCTATAATTGTGTTATAATATAGGTAGAAGATCGATATTGTATATTTTGGGTTCTATGGATTAACACTACTCAAATTTAAGATTTGCAACAATTTGATATTTGAGATGTACTTGTAAATAGCTAAGTTACGTTAGTTTGGTGCCGTGTAAGGTAAAGATTCGATTCAAGAATCTTAGGCTAATATTATTATGGGGCCGAGATAAGGTTTAACTTTTAAGTGTATTACCGAGGATGGAAGTCGATTAGTAATATTTGGTGCTAAGATTTCTTAAGTGGAAATGCATAAATGATAATATAATAGGTTGGTGAATAGCTTGGGTATAGTATAAGAAAAGTAAAGTGCGATAAGTTTGGACTGTCATTACTAAGATTAATAATTGTGAGAAAAGTCAAAATTTGAGGTTATAGCTGAATAGAACTAAGTCACCCTAAGTCGTTTTAAGTTGTGTTTCACAGACGAGGAGTTTTGGCAAGCAATTTAATTAGGATTGAGGAGACATAAGGAGAGTTTAACACTTATTTTATCAGAGTAGCGCAACGGAAGCGTGGATTATTGGGATATTTGAATTAAGAGTCTAAACTTTTGGTTATCGAGGATAAGCGAATTTCGGGGACGAAATACAATGTAAGGGGAATAGATTGTAACGTCGCGAAAAATTAAAGGTCTACGTAAACCACGTGCATACAAGTTATTAAATTTCTTTTGTATTTTATTAAATTTTTTTAATGCATTAAATGCATGTTTATTTCATGAATTTGTGTTTTAATTCATGGTTTAATTAAAGTTCATGCATTAGGGTTTCTAGATGCATTTCGCGCTCGAACGAGGAACGGAGACCGGAGAATTATCAGGAAAATTATTTTCATTACATGATTAATTTTTATTAATTAATATAAAATGTTTTAAATGTAATTTTCAAGAAAAAGGCTTTCTTGGGTATTTTTACCCACCGGAGCATATTTTTAAGCGGTACACGAATTTTATCGAATCGGGAGACTTTTTGACGGTTCGGACAATAATTTTAAAAACATACCTACACGAAATATTTTTTGGGGGTGTGTTTGGACTTAATGGGCCTATTTTTAAGCTTAGTGGGCTCAAAACTCTTTTTAAACTTTTTAAATAATATTTAAGGCCCATTTGCACCTTAATTACTACTTAAATATTACACTAACCTATTCTTAAACCTAAATCTAATTAATCGGCCGACCTCACCCCTCCACTCGACACTCTTCTCTCGGTTTTTAGCAGCAAAACACCAAGCATCCATCGACCAAGCTTGATCTTTTAAAGAAAATTCCTCCGGTGCCTTTCCTTCGCGCGGCTCTTCTAGTTTTCGAGTACATTATCATCAAGGCACGCCACGTACTTTCATTTCTGCATCATTTAAGCTATATACATGCTGTTATGTGTTTATTTGTTAGTGAAATTCTTGATCCAGCATCATACATGGAGATCGCTCGGTTTTGTTACAAGTTCTTTCATTTTTTTATCAACCACTCACGTTTTATTGAATTGTTGTAAGGGGGCCGAGTTCATGCTGTTATGATGCTAGGAATGGTGGTTTATTGCTGTCCATAGGCTGGAGTCGAGTTATGTTGCGGTATGCTAGAGGCCGTGAGGGTGGCACTGCGTTTGGTGCGGGTTTTGGGTAGATCGCGTGGAAAAGGGTGGGGCTGGCGGTGCAAGGTTCGATCTCAGGCTTAGACAAGACAATGTGGGGTCTGAGTCACGGCTGATGAAGGCTCAAATGCTACTGTAGCAATCCCTGAAGCCCATCAACCGTGGTCTAGGAGTTTGGCCGTGGGTTGTAGTTCCTTGGGGTCTAGCGACCGATCGCGATGTCCAGCGTGCATAGGGTTGACCTCGTGTTATGGTATGATCCAGTATGGTCCTAGAGTGGTCTAGGAGATGTTGGTTAGGAGCTGGTCCTTTTGGTTTTGAGCTAGGGTCGAAATATTGGTGGTTCGGTGAACTAGGGTTTTTGAGGAGCGTTAGTTTTTATTTTCCAGCAATTTTCATGGCTGGTTCGAAGGGTTTTTTGGTCTGGTATTGATGGTTTTAGGGTCTTTTAAATGTCTATAAGGTGTGGTAAAAATTTGAGAGAAAGCTGGTTAAGTTTTGTTCGATTCGGGTTAAAACCGCGACTCCGGTCCAAGTTCTAAAACGATTCGGTTACATTTTGAAACGAGCTAGATTTTACGTCTAAGAAATGCTTATAAATATGTTTTGGGACGGTTTAAGGAGTTCGGTAAACTTCAGGTCGAAATTTATAGGTCCAGGGTTAAAATGGTCATTTTGGGGTTTCTAGAAGCAAAATGGTCATTTTATACCTAGGGTGAGATTTCAGTCATGGCAGCGCCCTGAGCACATTTTATCATGTTTTAAATTTTTATTGCACCATGTTTATGATTTTTAGAAAAATATGATAAATACGTTTCATGCTTGGTTTCAAGAAAAAGTTACGTATATGCATGTTTTTATTAAGTGGTGAACCTGATGATGTTTTTGAAGGATGGAAGTTGGTTGTGAGTGACAATGTACATGTATGCGATGACATGAGATATTATGAGCTGAGGCCAAGGCTCAGTGGATGGGTAATACTGTTGCTGATGTCCTCGCCGCCGGGTACCACGATTTTATAGATGGATCCATCGAATAGAGCTGATACGATAGAGCTGATATGAAATTCACAACTAATGAACTGAAGTCAATTAAAAAAAAATATATACGTATATGATGACATGATGAGACATGCTTTGACACGTTACGATTTTATATGACACGTTTATATTACGCTCTTTAATTCATGAAATATATGTTGATTATGATATTTTTCACTGTTTTGTGCCATGTATTTGTACTTGTTATTTCTGGTACAGGTGTGTTGAGTCTTTAGACGCAATAGGAGTGTGTGATGCAGGTGAGCATGATATCGAGGGGACTGGAGGTGCTGAACTCTGAGTAGGCAGGCCTGGTGGGACGACATGACCCGAGGACCACGTGTTTTCCGCATTATGATTTATGAGATTTGAGAGGATATGAACATTTTTATACGTTGATGATTTTAAAATTTTTATTCATTTATGTTTACGTATAATTTTGGATGAGTTTAGTTATTTTTAAATGGCACTATTTTTACTGTCAAATATTTAAGATCATTTTTAAATGTTATATTTTTCTGTAGTGTTCATGCATGCGAAACATTTAAATGTTATTTCGAAAATGTGAACGTTTAAAAAAATTTATATATATTTCCGCACCTTTAAATCAGTAAACGTTACAATAAATATGTTTAGAGGGGAGGGAATAAATATTTTAAAATTCTTTTCCAAATCTTTAAACACAACGAGGTATTCAAAACAGACTCAACAATTGTTAACTGCTTAAATATTATTCTCAATCGGACAAATGGGACTAGACCACTTTAAAGTATATTTAAATTGTGGAAATGGTACGATTGGATCTTGATATCAATATAAAAATATTTTTAACATTGAAATCAGATAAAAGTACAATGCGGTTGAATATAAATAATACAAGAGTTTATGGGTGTTTAAAGGTAAACTCATTCTATGTCTCTCCTTTTTCCACTCAGGAAGAAATTCACTACAAGACTTTAGTTTTACAGCTTGTGTACAAGCCCACTTCAATCTAGGATTTATCATTTTCCTAAGTTGAAATTGTTAGAGTAGATGCCCTGCAAGCCAACGGTTGGCTAGGGAATTTATTGACTCAAGTGAAATAAACAATCTTTATTTTAATATAATTTAACATTTTATGGTCTTGTTATACTTTATCTGTATACCCATGCAAACAGCATAGATAAAGTCCATGATTATACTTTAATACAAATGAATCGTAATTCGATGTTGAAACTCGTTTGTAAACACTGTATGATCTAAATTCGTTCCTAGTCGATTCAGCCGCCTAAAACATGAATAAAGGTCGCTTGAGCTCGAGACTAGCATCTGTGATGTTGTGTACTGCGTTTCTTGGTAAGGGCATGGAGATGTCCAAACATGCAGATGGGTAGTCATATGATGATTATACCGAACAACCCTCCCTCGGACTTTCCAAGTGGTTATCATTCATCGAGAGGATAAGTCCGTGGTTATGATTGTACACCATTAGTCCTTACGACCCGGGACAACACTGAGGCTCTATATGCTAGGGCTGTGCTTTGACTCGTTTACCGGCTCCAGGAGAGTAATCAGGTGGCGAGGTTGGGTACAGTTGCGACACATATAAGAGCCAGTGCATTGTAGTCGGGGATTCACCGCTCACCTACGGGTGTGGATATCCTATGTGATCTGATGTAATAATAGTGCATAGAATCTCTGGCCAGAGTATGAGATGTACGTTGGAGAAGGAGTTCTCCAATAGTACACGCGATGTCACTGTTATAGTTATCACATAGTTATCGTGAGACGTCCTGCTCTTTTTATTGGTTTAAAAGTACTAGAAATTTTTTTTTTTCTCACTTAGCATCGGCCGAACCATAAAATATTTTTGACATCATTTTAAAAATAAACATCCAACTGCTATTTAAAAATCCAAAGAAAAATATTTTAAAGCATAAAATCGTCAAACATTTTACTAAACCTAAAAAGCAATAATTTGAAAAGTAAAGCCCATACTAAACCTCTCAAAAATCTCTCAAAAGTATAAATAAGTAATCTTAAAAATCTTTAATCATAAAGCATGAGTCAAAAGTCATAATGCGGAAAAAGTAGAAGCGCTGGTCCTCGGGTTGTGTGCGCCTTCAGTCCAGTCAAATCACTCATCAAGTCCTCCCTCAATACCACCTGCATCCATCACACCTAGTGAGTCTAAAGACTCAACACACCATAATCTTGATAACGAGTAATACGTAATACAGTCAACATATAACGGTGAAAAATATGTGTACTTAAAATATCGTTTTCATGAAGATGCATAAACATAAACATTTTCATAAATATTTTCATGATGCATAAACATAAACATTTTCATAAATATTTTCATGATGCATAAACTTTAAACATAAACATTTTCATAAAATACTTTTTCATGACATGCAACCATAAACCTTAACATTTTCCCTTTTTCCTCAACATGACATGACATAAAACATTTTTCATGATCATAAACATTTTTTCCTTTTCCTTTTCCTTTTGTTGAATTCAGATCGTTAATTGTGACTTTCCTGATCATGCTCATGAGGGTCGATGGATCCATCTACATAAAACCACAGTACTGGGCGGCGGGGGACACCAGCAACACTCTCACCGGTCAACTGGGCCCTGGCCTTTCATGATTCGAATAGAAATACGCTCGTCGGGGCTCCCTCTGGGGCCTTTTCCCATAAATGGGCTCCCTCTGGGGCCTTTTCCCCTCACGATATTCCCATTCTTCCGTTACCACAAAACCGTTACCACATATCCGTTACCACATATTCGCAATGATGGAAACACGATCGTCGGGCTCCCACTGGGACCATAACCCTCACGACGTCGCCAACATTAACGAATTAGTCACAATTATTTCACATCCTTCAACATTTTTCATTCACATCACTTTAGAAAAATCATGAATATCATTACGTTTTTCATTTTTGAAACCAAGCATGCAACATGTATTTTAAATGTCTTCCCTCAATCATAAAAATCAAATAGACATTTAAAAATCATCATTCAATCATGAACAATTCATAAACATTTAAAAATAATCATATTTTCATAAAATAGCATTTAGGGCACTGCCATGACCTTAACTAATTTCTAGGTGTAAAAAGACCGTTTTACCCCTGGACTCGACATTTTACGTTTTCGACTTTTTCCTTGATTTCACGACTCTAACATGTCCCAAATAATTATTTAAGCTTACGTGAATTTTTTTCATAATTTTATTTGGCTTAAATGTTAGACTTTTTCAATTATCTTTTCTTAATTGTTTTAACAGTGTTTTAATCCCGAAAAATACCAAACTTTAATATAAAATTCTTAAATTCTAAATTTAGTCTTTTTATATTATTTTAGCCCTTATGGACCCCGACTCGACCCCCGTGAGCCGTTTTCCAATTTTTTTCTTTACTTAAAACCCTATTTTGACACCTAAACTTCGACCCCGAGCCAACTTCTGATTTTCACGAGTTACCCCCGAACCATGTCGAGCCAAAACTTGCCCAACACAATAATTTAGCCTACTGGACTCTAACTTTAACAAGAAACCCTCCCCAAAGCCAAAAACGAAGGTCCCCTCTACTGCCCATAAGCTGGCCGAGAGTTATATCCTGCATGGACTCTATGTTTGATGCAATAAGGACCCTAGCCGACACTCTAGCCACGAACCAGCGTACCTAGCACTTACCCACGATCCTAAGGACTCGCCCTAACCCTGCCCAGCAAGCTTGGAACGAGCCCTTCCCTTCCCTGCAGCCGCGCACCTCCTGCACGCGAACTGCCATGCTTCTCGGGTAGAGTCCTTCCTACGATGGACTCTTCGCCGCCTCTCCTCTCGAGTCCTAGCATGGCTAGGACTCTTCCTTGGTCTCCCCCACGCCCCTGGCTAGCCCCTGGACAAGAGTCGCACCAAGCCCGGCCGTGAGGACCCCTAATCGAACCCATGTTCTTCCCATGACAGCAACTTACGTTTTATTTGGTGCTCTTCAAATTCCAGCGTGTATGGTGCGCTTACAGGACCCTAACTCACGTGTAAACCCTTGTAAATCATGGCCTAGATCATGGCAGTCCTTAAACAACATACAATCATGTTTTAAGAATCAAAAACCTTGCTTAACATATCATGCTATGATCCAAAACGAAATTTAGAAAAGTGGCACTTGTTTTTCTTTCATGTTATTCATGCATCCAATAATTTAAGCATTAATATGATATGATGGATGAGTAAAGGGAGATTAGGGTGTGCCTTTGCGTTTTATACGCACGAAAAACCGTTGACGACGAAGAACGGGACGCGACGATGGCTTGCTCTTGGCTTGATGCCTTCGAAAACCTCTTCTAGCTTGGTGTGGTGAGTGCCGTGTGTGTATGGGAGTGTTTTCAGATTTTAAAAAGTGTGTGGCCGATCCCTTGATGCAAAAAGTGTAGGGTTTTGAGGAGACTAAATCATGTATTATATACTAATTATTTGCTAACATGGCTTTAGGCCCATTAAGCCAACAATTAAGCCCATTAGCCTTTAATTAGAATTAAATAAAATATTAACAAGGTTTTTGTTTAAATAAATTTGTGAATTTATTAGCCGGGTTGCCAAAAAGCTCGTATTTTAGTTGAAAAACCAACACCGATAAAATTTACGCCCCGGCGTATAAAATCACCTCAAAACCCTTAATTTCATAAAAATACTAAAAAGCATCGACCATCTTTTAAATAATTAAAAATAATTATTTAATATAAATATTTTACGTTTTCTTCAGCCCTCGGTCCCCGTTCCTCGATCGTCACTTGAATATTCCTAAAAATACATTTTTTTATGCATGATGACAAATAAATCTCATTTAGCATATAAACAAGTACGTCACATAATTAATTAGCAGCTAAAATCAATTAATTACTCAATTTTTCATAATTTCCTAGATTCCCATGCAGTTGGATTACGTCGTCTTAATTTTGGACCTTACAATTCCTCCCCCCTTAAATAAAATTTCGTCCTCGAAATTAGAACTTACCGAATAGATCCGGATAGCGACTCTTCAAGTCCCTCTCAGTTTCCCAAGTAGCTTCCTCTTCCGAGTGATTCAGCCACTTGACCTTGACCATTGGAATTACTTTGTTACGCAATCGTCTTTCTTGTCTAGCCAGAATCTGGACAGGTCTTTCTTCATACGACAAATTTGGAGTTAGTTGAAGAGGTTCATAATTAAGCACATGCGACGGATTAGACATGTACTTCCACAGCATCGAAATATGGAACACATTGTGAACTCCAGAAAGTGCGGGTGGCAATGCCACTCTATAAGCTAGTGTCCCAATCCTCTCCAAAATCTCGAATGGGCCAATAAATCTAGGACCAAGCTTGCCCTTCTTGCCAAAACGCATAACACCCTTCATGGGTGCTATCTTCACAAACACGTGGTCGCCTACTGCAAACTCCAAGTCCCTTCGTCTTTTGTCCGCATAACTCTTTTGTCGGCTTTGTGCAGTCTTCATTCTATCACGAATCTTGACTACAAGCTCAGCTGTTTCTTCAATCACATCTGGACCAATGTCTCTTCTTTCCCCAACCTCGTCCCAATGAATAGGAGATCTACATTTTCTTCCATAGAGTGCCTCAAAAGGAGCCATTCCTATTGATGATTGATAGCTGTTATTGTAAGTGAACTCCACTAGAGGTAATTTTTGTTCCCAACTGCCTTGGAAATCAATGACGCATGCTCGCAGTAGATCTTCCAAAATCTGAATAACCCTTTCTGACTGACCATCGGTTTGAGGGTGGAACGCTGTACTGAACAATAACTTGGTCCCCATCGCTGCATGCAGACTTTTCCAAAAAGACGACGTGTACCTCGGATCCCGGTCAGAAACGATGGATACAGGAATCCCATGCAGCCGAACTATCTCCCGAATATACAAGTCGGCATACTGAATCATGGTGAATGTCGTCTTAATAGGTAGAAAATGCGCTGATTTCGTAAGACGATCCACTATCACCCAAATGGCATTAAATCCTTTAACTGTCTTTGGCAATCCCACAACAAAGTCCATGGTGATATTTTCCCATTTCCACTCGGGAATAGGGAGTGGCTTCAATTTTCCCGCTGGTCTCTGATGCTCTGCTTTGACTTGCTGACAAGTCAAACACTCGGATACATATCTCAAGATGTCTCTCTTCATGCCTGGCCACCAATATAACAACTGCAAATCTCTATACATCTTTGTACTGCCCGGATGAATGGAATATGGTGTGTCGTGGGCTTCCTTCATAATAAGATCTCTCAAAGAATCGTCACTAGGAACCCATAGACGGTCTCGATAACGGACTAAGCCATCCACTACTGAATATAAATTCCGGCCCTTGGCTTCATCTCTTGCTCTCCACTTTTGCAACTGCTCATCAGTAGGCTGTCCATCCCGAATTCTGTCTCTCAAAGTCGACTGCACTGATAATGTGGCAAGATTAGGGGTCTCGCCCCTAGCATACACGGCAAGCTCAAACCGCTGTATCTCGGACTGCAACGGTCTTTGGAGTGATAATTGAGTGATAACCGCTGCTTTTCTACTCAATGCGTCTGCCACTACATTAACTTTCCCCGGATGGTAGCTAATGTCACAATCATAGTCCTTTACCAATTCAAGCCATCTGCGCTGTCTCATATTCAACTCCTTTTGGGTGAAGAAGTATTTCAAGCTTTTATGATCAGTGAATATTTTGCACTTCTCCCCATAAAGGTAGTGTCTCCAAATCTTTAATGCAAAGACTACTGCTGCAAGCTCAAGATCATGAGTAGGGTAGTTCTTTTCATGAATTTTCAACTGTCTTGATGCATAGGCGATAACTCGGTCGTTTTGCATCAGAACTGCACCTAAACCTAGCTTAGAAGCGTCGGTATAAAGAACATACTCCCCTTGCCCTGATGGCATGGATAACACTGGTGCTGATATCAAGGCTTGCTTCAACTTGTCAAAACTGTCTTGACACTCGGATCCCCAAATAAACTTAGCATTTTTCTTCGTCAAAGATGTCAAAGGCACTGCAATAGATGAGAACCCCTTGATGAATTTGCGATAATAGCCAGCTAGTCCCAAGAAACTGCGAATCTCGGTGACACTCTTCGGTACTGGCCACTCTTTTACTGCCTCAACTTTACTCGGATCAACTTCCACGCCATCCCTAGAAATGATGTGGCCTAAGAACGCCACTCTATCAAGCCAAAACTCGCACTTGCTGAATTTTGCATAAAGCTTTCTGTCTTGTAAAACTTGCAGTGCTGTCCTCAAATGGCGACTATGCTCCTCTCTGCTCTTGGAATAGATCAATATGTCATCAATGAAGACAATAATAAACTGATCCAGATACGGCTGAAATACGCGATTCATGAGATCCATGAAGATCGCTGGCGATTGGTCAACCCGAATGGCATGACCATAAACTCATAGTGCCCATATCTTGTGCGAAATGCTGTCTTGTGCACGTCAGACTCCTTGACTTTCAACTGATGGTATCCAGATCGCAGATCAATTTTAGAAAATATCGAAGCTCCTTGCAACTGGTCAAATAAATCCTCAATTCTTGGCAGTGGATACTTATTTTTTATAGTGACCCTATTGAGCTCTCGATAATCGATGCAAAGACGCATACTACCATATTTCTTTTTCACAAACAAAACCGGTGCGCCCCATGGAGAGTAACTAGGGCGAATAAAACCTTTGTCTAGCAATTCTTGAATTTGATCTTTCAATTCTTTCATTTCAGCGGGTGCTAGACGATAAGGTGCTTTAGATATAGGAACAGTGCCCGGCATAAGGTCAATAGAGAACTCCACCTCACGATCGGGCGGAATGCCAGAAACGTCTTCGGGAAAGACGCTAGGAAAATCCCTCACAATATCAACATCTTCTAGCTTCTGGCTGATGGATTCATGTGTAGTAGTGACACATGCTAAATACGCCTGACATCCATGCTTAATAAGCTTCCTCGCACATAGACAAGAGATAATGTGCGGCATTTGCTGGTTTCTTGCCGCCTCGAAAACAAAAGATTTACCACTGGGTGGCCTAATAGATACTGATCGCTGACGGAAATCAATCGAAGCTCCATTCGCAGATAGCCAATCCATCCCAAGTATAATATCGAGTTCGGGCATAGGAAGCACAATAAGATCTGCCCGAACAACATCTTTGAATAAACGAAGCTCCAGATTCTTAACAATCTTAGACGTGAGCATCTGATCACCGGATGGAATCGAAACTTTGAAACCCAAACCCATATCTTGAGGAGTAACATTCAGTCTTTTGATGAAGGTTTCTGATATGAAAGAGTGTGTAGCTCCTGAATCTAGCAAAGCATAGGTAGCTACGCCTAGAATGATGATCCTCCCCGTGATGAGTGTAGTGTCTGCCTCTTCCTCGGCTTCCTCGGCATTCATCACATAAGCTCGGGCCGTAGTAGCTGCTTTCCTCTTTGGGCAATCAATAGCTTTGTGACCGGCCTCCTTGCAGTAGAAACATTTATATGATCCCAACTCGCATTTGCCAAGATGTAGACGGTTGCACTCCTTGCATGGTTGCCTCTCAGCAGGCTTTGGTGCTCCCGGATTCTGTGGCTTTGGTGGCGCTGGCTTCTTGACTTGACCTTGGGGCTTTTGAGGCCCTTGAGGTCTAGGAGGACCCGTATTTGGCTTCTTGTTGGGTTGATTGTTATTCTGATAGTGCTGCCTCTTGCGCTGAATCTCAAAGTCAATGTCCTTTAAGGACTGCTCAGCCTGATATGCATAAGTAACTTCCATAGCATAATTCTCCGGACGCATCATCATGACTTTATCCCGAATGGTAGGTCTTAGGCCATCCTTGAAATGCCTAAGTTTTTCTTCCGCATCTCCAGCAATAAGGGGTACAAAGTGGCAACCCCTATCAAACTTCTTCACAAAATCGGCAACAGGTACGTCTCCCTGGCGGAGAGTCATAAATTCCCTCTTTATCCGGCTTCTGACGTCAGCAGTAAAGTATTTCTCATAGAATTTCGTCTTGAACTGTGCCCAAGTGAGTGTAGCAAGGTCAACACCATGCTCGGCTCCTTCCCACCATAAAGAAGCGTCATCCCTAAGCAGATAAGTAGTGCACCTCACACGGTCGGCGTCTCCCATGTTCAGATAGCGAAAATGTACCTCGAGTGATCGGATCCAACTCTCTGCAGCAAATGGATCGGTGGTGCCAGAAAATTCCTTCGGCCCTAGCCTCCGGAACTGCTCATAAATATCATGCTGTGGCCTAGGTGGCTGCTGCTGCTGCATCTGCTGTAACTGCAGCTGTAGCTGTTGCTGTAACTGTTGCTCGAAGAGACGAGCCATACCCTCTAATGCACGAGTAGCAGGATCCCCTGGAGGAGGTGGTGGTGGTGGTGCATTTCTTTGACTATTCCCTCTGCGATTAACACTGTTCTCTGCCTGATTCTCGATAACGGGTACGCGTCTAGGAGGCATTTTATCTGAATGTTTTCCAAATTCTAACGTAACCAACATGCATTTAAATCTAAGTTCTCTAATCATGTAACACATCCTGACTTAATTAGCATTTTAAGCATGCAAGGCAATACTACTCAAAAAGCTATTAAACATGTATCATAAACATAATATCCATAACGTCATGCAGGTTAAATCATATAAAATCACATAAAGCAAGTAAATCTTACAACTTGAGGCTTGACGACTGATATTCCCGGCGCTGATGGTGGCACAAACCTTTGCAGGACCTTTGCTCTGATACCAACTGAGACGTCCTGCTCTTTTTATTGCTTTAAAAGTACTAGAAATTTTTTTTTTTCCTCACTTAGCATCGGCCGAACCATAAAATATTTTTGACATCATTTTAAAAATAAACATCCAACTGCTATTTAAAAATCCAAAGAAAAATATTTTAAAGCATAAAATCGTCAAACATTTTACTAAACCTAAAAAGCAATAATTTGAAAAGTAAAGCCCATACTAAACCTCTCAAAAATCTCTCAAAAGCATAAATAAATAATCTTAAAAATCTTTAATCATAAAGCATGAGTCAAAAGTCATAATGCGGAAAAAGTAGAAGCGCTGGTCCTCGGGTTGTGTGCGCCTTCAGTCCAGTCAAATCACTCATCAAGTCCTCCCTCAATACCACCTGCATCCATCACACCTAGTGAGTCTAAAGACTCAACACACCATAATCTTGATAACGAGTAATACGTAATACAGTCAACATATAACGGTGAAAAATATGTGTACTTAAAATATCGTTTTCATGAAGATGCATAAACATAAACATTTTCATAAATATTTTCATGATGCATAAACTTTAAACATAAACATTTTCATAAAATACTTTTTCATGACATGCAACCATAAACCTTAACATTTTCCCTTTTTCCTCAACATGACATGACATAAAACATTTTTCAAGATCATAAACATTTTTTCCTTTTCCTTTTCCTTTTCCTTTTCCTTTTGTTGAATTCAGATCGTTAATTGTGACTTTCCTGATCATGCTCATGAGGGTCGATGGATCCATCTACATAAAACCACAGTACTGAGCGGCGGGGGACACCAGCAACACTCTCACCGGTCAACTGGGCCCTGGCCTATCATGATTCGAATAGAAATACGCTCGTCGGGGCTCCCTCTGGGGCCTTTTCCCATAAATGGGCTCCCTCTGGGGCCTTTTCCCCTCACGATATTCCCATTCTTCCGTTACCACAAAACCGTTACCACATATCCGTTACCACATATTCGCAATGATGGAAACACGATCGTCGGGCTCCCACTGGGACCATAACCCTCACGACGTCGCCAACATTAACGAATTAGTCACAATTATTTCACATCCTTCAACATTTTTCATTCACATCACTTTAGAAAAATCATGAATATCATTACGTTTTTCATTTTTGAAACCAAGCATGCAACATGTATTTTAAATGTCTTCCCTCAATCATAAAAATCAAATAGACATTTAAAAATCATCATTCAATCATGAACAATTCATAAACATTTAAAAATAATCATATTTTCATAAAATAGCATTTAGGGCACTGCCATGACCTTAACTAATTTCTAGGTGTAAAAAGACCGTTTTACCCCTGGACTCGACATTTTACGTTTTCGACTTTTTCCTTGATTTCACGACTCTAACATGTCCCAAATAATTATTTAAGCTTACGTAAATTTTTTTCATAATTTTATTTGGCTTAAATGTAAGACTTTTTCAATTATCTTTTCTTAATTGTTTTAACAGTGTTTTAATCCCGAAAAATACCAAACTTTAATATAAAATTCTTAAATTCTAAATTTAGTCTTTTTATATTATTTTAGCCCTTATGGACCCCGACTCGACCCCCGTGAGCCGTTTTCCAATTTTTTTCTTTACTTAAAACCCTATTTTGACACCTAAACTTCGACCCCGAGCCAACTTCTGATTTTCACGAGTTACCCCCGAACCATGTCGAGCCGAAACTTGCCCAACACAATAATTTAGCCTAATGGACTCTAACTTTAACAAGAAACCCTCCCCAAAACCAAAAACGAAGGTCCCCTCTACTGCCCATAAGCTGGCCGAGAGTTATATCCTGCATGGACTCTATGTTTGATGCAATAAGGACCCTAGCCGACACTCTAGCCACGAACCAGCGTACCTAGCACTTACCCAGGATCCTAAGGACTCGCCCTAACCCTGCCCAGCAAGCTTGGAACGAGCCCTTCCCTTCCCTGCAGCCGCGCACCTCCTGCACGCGAACTGCCATGCTTCTCGGGTAGAGTCCTTCCTACGATGGACTCTTCGCCGCCTCTCCTCTCGAGTCCTAGCATGGCTAGGACTCTTCCTTGGTCTCCCCCACGCCCCTGGCTAGCCCCTGGACAAGAGTCGCACCAAGCCCGGCCGTGAGGACCCCTAATCGAACCCATGTTCTTCCCATGACAGCAACTTACGTTTTATTTGGTGCTCTTCAAATTCCAGCGTGTATGGTGCGCTTACAGGACCCTAACTCACGTGTAAACCCTTGTAAATCATGGCCTAGATCATGGCAGTTCTTAAACAACATACAATCATGTTTTAAGAATAAAAAACCTTGCTTAACATATCATGCTATGATCCAAAACGAAATTTAGAAAAGTGGCACTTGTTTTTCTTTCATGTTATTCATGCATCCAATAATTTAAGCATTAATATGATATGATGGATGAGTAAAGGGAGATTAGGGTGTGCCTTTGCGTTTTATACGCACGAAAAACCGTTGACGACGAAGAACGGGACGCGACGATGGCTTGCTCTTGGCTTGATGCCTTCGAAAACCTCTTCTAGCTTGGTGTGGTGAGTGCCGTGTGTGTATGGGAGTGTTTTCAGATTTTAAAAAGTGTGTGGCCGATCCCTTGATGCAAAAAGTGTAGGGTTTTGGGGAGACTAAATCATGTATTATATACTAATTATTTGCTAACATGGCTTTAGGCCCATTAAGCCAACAATTAAGCCCATTAGCCTTTAATTAGAATTAAATAAAATATTAACAAGGTTTTTGTTTAAATAAATTTGTGAATTTATTAGCCGGGTTGCCAAAAAGCTCGTATTTTAGTTGAAAACCAACACCGATAAAATTTACGCCCCGGCGTATAAAATCACCTCAAAACCCTTAATTTCATAAAAATACTAAAAAGCATCGACCATCTTTTAAATAATTAAAAATAATTATTTAATATAAATATTTTACGTTTTCTTCAGCCCTCGGTCCCCGTTCCTCGATCGTCACTTGAATATTCCTAAAAATACATTTTTTTATGCATGATGACAAATAAATCTCATTTAGCATATAAACAAGTACGTCACATAATTAATTAGCAGCTAAAATCAATTAATTACTCAATTTTTCATAATTTCCTAGATTCGCATGCAGTTGGATTACGTCGTCTTAATTTTGGACCTTACATATCGAATTAATATGCAACCCTCGATAAACCAATGGTTGCAGATTCGATCGGGATATATGAGATGAAGGGACCGTACTGTACGTTAATCATAATCGACTGGTTCTTGCAGGCACTATCAGTGATACCTAAAGGATCATGGTGCGATGCTACTAGACGCTCTTACCATGATCCGATGGGTGCAATCAGAAATGAGTTCTGACATTCTTGATCAAGGTGTTGATGAAATGAATGGGGCTAACTAGGGTAAGCCCGAATAAAGTATTATGTCTTGAATCACAAGGAGTTGTGAACCCACGACTAGCTGTATCCCTGAACCATTGAGGGTAACACAAGCACTGGATCGTTTGTTCCCGTTGAGAGAATAAATTCAAGGAGCTGAATTTATATTATAATATAGTAAATTCAAGGAGTTGAATTTATGATAATTAAATTTTGACAAAATAAATTCAAGGAGTTGAATTTATGATATAGTAAATTCAAGAAGTTGAATTTATGAAATTTGGATAGAATAAATTCAAGGAGTTGAATTTATAAAATTTGATAATTTATTAAACTCAAAAGTTGGGTTTATTAAATATTAAATTTTGGAGGTGATAAAATTTAAGGAGTTGAATTTATAATTTAAATGATAAATTCAAATGTTGAATTTATAATGTATTTAATTTATTAAGCTCAAAAGTTGAGTTTATTAAATATTAAATTTTGGATGTGATAAATTCAAAGAGTTGAATTTATAATTTAAATATTAAATTCAAATGTTGAATTTATAATATATTTAAATTAAATGTAATGGGTGTATGTATTATAGGCTTGTAGGAGTACAAGACCAACATACATATTATTAAAGCTCTTAATTAGACTTTAAAAGATTAATTAATTAATTAAACTAGTTGGACTAGGATAATTAATTGATTGAGCCCAGTAAGTGTTTAATTTAATTAATGGGCCCTAAGCTTATATATATATGTGTATTATGCTTAGGGTTAGAAACAATTCATTCATAATTTTGAAAACCCTAGCCTCCATCTCCTAAGGAATTTCGAAAATCCCATCTCCCAAAAGTCTCAAAATTTCGGTCATCTCCTTTTGAAGGAAAACTTTGAGCTGTCTCTCGTTTTCAATCTCCAACGTAAAACTTCTTCTAATTTTTCTAGTGCGAATTAGAAGAGGAACAAATCATCTAGTCGTGGACCTGATTAGAAGAAAGGAGTCTCTTGAAGAAAGTTCGTAGGGATTCATCAAGAGCTAATCCGTTTATACCGGATTAATTGGAGCCACGTGATCTAATTCACAAGGGTATAAAATTTCAACACCCTATTAATGTTTATGTTTAAACCATACAAGCGCCCAAAGCAAAACATATTGTGATTGTCAAAATAAAATAAAATTTTTAAAACTTTCGCTGCATTTGGGCGTGTAGAAAACCGAGATCCAACAGTGGTATCAGAGCCAAGGTTTTTTCTAAATCGTATGGTTTGATATTGAATAATTTATTTCTAACCACACAAGAACATTTTTCAGAAAATTTAGCACCACGAAAATTTATTTTTTTCCAGATTTTCGAAACAAAAAAAAAATTTTAATCTGCTCGGAACTATTCCGGGCAGTCCGTGTGCGCAGGGCCGTGCACGGCAGCGCGCAGCGTGCGCGCAGGCGTCCCCCGCGCGTAGGCGTTGGACGCCTGCGCGCAACGCGCAAGCGCAGGCGCCGGATGCCTGTGCGCCCTGCGCGTACAGGAGTGCCCCCACTGCCCGAAACGTTCGGGCAGCGAGGGCGGCTGCCCGGGATCGTCTCGGGAACCGTGCTGGATGTTGGGCCTGAATTGTTTGGGCCTAGGGTGCAATTTTCTAAATTTTAAAATTTTTGGGTAAAATTGATATTTTTGAAAATTGATTCAATTTCTATTTTGAAAAATTGATTTTTAGAAAATTAATAATTTTCTTGTAAAATAAATAACTAGAATGTGATTTTAATTATTTATGGTAAAATGAGTTTTACAAGAAATCAATTATTATTAATTTAATTGGAAATTAAATAAAGGAGTTTATTTAACTTATTAAATTCTTTAATAATTGTGGTGGTTAGTGATAAAATTATTAGATATATGATTTATCAATTAATAAAATTGATTTTAATATTTGATATTAAATGCATGAAGGATGATCGAGAGCCTTGACCAATGTGTTAGGTGTATGTTAGGATATTTTACTGTTTTATTCATTTTGTTAATATTTGATATTATTAAAGTGGGACTCGTTTATGGCCCGTTCCCACCCCATGAGATGTATCCCTTATGTGCCATGGCTATTTAAATGTAATTATTATAAATAATGGGAGATCAAGACTGGAAGATGGTGGGCCCGATGAACGAGATGAAGACATGTAAAATATTGGAAGCTCTTGTAATAGTTGCATTTGCATCCCTGCATTCACCTAGGTTTTGGACCTGGAACCATGTTTGGCTCACATGGATCTAATAATGTTGGCGATCGATCATCCTTATTTATTGTTGAATGTCATATTATGATATATGCGATATATAGTAGTATGCATGTATGTATATTATTAGATAATATAGTTGCATGAATCCGGCAAACATACAAACTCGTGGCACGCAATTTTTAAATTAAAATGATGAGACAATTTTAAAATTAAAATCCCTCATTTTGAATATGATTCAAAATTCATATCAAACCGTAAAAGTAAAAATTAAAAGAGTTTAATTTTTCCTTGCCTTCCATCAACCGTGGTTGCATGTTGATCGCTACCCGCGGACAGTGTCTGGCTCATATTATTGGGGAGGCCTGTACGCCGGAAAGCTGTGACTTCCAGCGGACATATGATGTCAATTGAGTGGAACTCCCATGACTTCGGCTCATATTATTGGGGGAACTCATGGCGACTGTCTACTACAATTCAATATTGATGGGTCGGTTTGACACGCGAAAATAAACGGCGTCATATTATTGGGTCCTTATTAAACGTGAGGCAAAACACGCGGAGGTTGCATAGGGATGCAATTGGATGCTACCTTTTAGAAATTATAATTGTCTGATATTATTCGGGATTATAATTGGCTAATTGGACTCTACGTGCCTACTAAGGAAATACGATTTCTCTTTTTCATCAGAGGGTGGTGGAAATGTCAAAATAATAGGAGGGTAATTTATAAAATGAAATCCATATTTTATATCTTAAAATTATTTTAAAATAATCAGCAACCATTATTCTGTTTCCGTATCAGTATATTTTCGATTTCGTCACGTAATCTTTTTGTTATTAACAAGTTAACCGAATCTAATTTTCAAGACTGGTTGGGAAAAACTTGTTCTAAATTCGGAGAAAATGACATACACACTAATGTCAGTCCTGCTGAACTGACAAAGCGTGCAAGATGGTAGGACCATAGTATGCAAGCTAAAGTGTGATGTGCTCGCTTCTATGTCAAATGAACTGTAGGGACAGTTTGAGGAAATTTTGAATGCTGCTGACATTCGAATGCACGTGCAAGAGTTGCATGGTGCATGAAACTCATACAATGATGCACACTACTTTCAAGGAGCTCATGACTACACATATGCAAGATAGGGCTTTGGCCCATGAGCGTGGTGGACGTATGACTGCGCTTATTGAGAAAGTGGTGGGCCTGGAATATATGATTCCTAACAAGTTACTAGATAACATCAATTTGTTGTCTTTCTCTTCCTCATTTAACGGGGTTATGGTGAACTTCAATTTGAATAAGATAGATGATAGCCTTGAAGAGCTAGTCAATACGCTTATGACTTATGAGATCACCATGAAATAAGAAAATCGTTGTTTTTATAATGGGCCTCTCGTCGGACGAAAAATGGCCCACAAAGTAAGGGAAAGAAATGTTCTGTCCCTCACAAGAAAAACAATCCCAATAAGAGGCAAACTCTGAAAGGCACTTAAAAGGCCTACAAAGCTCGCTAAGTTAGAACATATTTATTTCACTGCATGAAGTCCGGACATAAGAAATTATATGTGCCAGAAATGTTCTGGAAATGATAAGTGAATGTCCAAGTAAACATGATTTCAACAACAAACAACATAAAGTTAGATGATCCAAATCCCACACAAATATGGCACGTTAGACTAGGTCATATTTCCCAAAGAAGGATGCACAAGCTAGTGGGAGAAGGTACGTTTGACTTGTCGGATAAAAATTCTCTACCTGCTTGTAAGTCCTGTCTAAAAGGAAAAATGACCAAGACTCCATTCGATGGAAACGTGGAACGTGCGCATGGTCTACTGGATTTGATCCACATAGACATTTGTGGCCCGCTAAGTGTTAGCACAAAATATGGGCATTCCTACTTCATTACCTTTACTAATGACTATTCGAGGTATGGGTACGTTTATTTGATGAAACACAAATCTGAAGCATTTGAAAAGTTCAAAGAGTTCAGATCTGAAGTAGAAAATCAGTTGGAAAGAAGTATTAAGGCACTTCGATCTGATCGAGGTGGAGAATACTTGAGTGCTGAATTTTTGGGTTATCTAAAAGAGAATGAGATTCTCTCACAGTGGACTCCACCAGCAACACCACAATTGAATGGTGTTTCTGAACGTCGTAAGCGAACCTTGTTGGACATGGTTCGATCTATGATGGGATTCACTGAATTGCCTACATCGTTTTAGGGCTTTGCGCTTGAAACTGCGGCAATGTTGTTGAATAATGTCCATACTAAAGCATTGGATAAAACACCATATGAGATATGGATGGGAAAAACTCCCAAATATTCTTACATGAGAATATGGGGATGTCCTGCTTACGTGAAGCAGAAAGTGGGAGACAAATTGGATAGTAGATCCACTTTGTGCTACTTTGTAGGATATCCAAAAGAATTCTGTTGGATATTATTTCTATCATCCCAATGAAGCAAAAGTGTTTGTTTCAAGAAATGCCACCTTTTTGGAAAGGGAATTCCTATTAGATAGAAAAGGCAAGATGATAGAACTTGAAGAAATTCAAGATACGCCCTCAACTATAGAAGTTGAACCCATTTCACAAGAACCAGTAGTTGAAGTACAAGCTTCTAGAAGGTCTGATAGGGTTATTAGACCACCTGCAAGATATACGCTTCTTCATGAACAAGGCCATGATGAGTCTTGTGTTGGATGTGATCCAATGAATTTCAAAGAAGCACTATCTGATACTGATTCAACCAAATGGCTTGAAGCCATGCAGTCAGAAATGGACTCTATGTATTCAAACCAAGTCTGGACATTAGTGGATCCACCTGAGGGAATCGTTCCCATAGGATACAAATGGATCTACAAAAGAAAGTTTGGGGCGAATGGGAAGGTAGTGACCTTCAAAGCAAGACTGCTTGGAAAAGGTTATACTCAAAGGTAAGGAGTTGTCTATGAGAAAACCTTTTCACCAGTTGCTATGTTTAAGTGCATTAGAATACTACTAGCCATAGCAGCATAGTATGACTATGAGATATGGCAAATGGATGTAAAGACTGCATTCCTCAATGGAGACATCAAAGAAGAAATTGATATATCTCAACCTGAGGGATACACATCAGTAGGAAGTGAGCATAAGGTATGCAAACTTCAGAGATCAATATATGATCTCAAGCAGGAGTAAAGGAGTTGGAACCTCAGATTTGATAGCACTATCAAAGAGTTTGGTTTTGCTAAGAATTCTGAGGAACCGTGTGTGTACAAGAAAGTTAGTGGGAGTGCAGTGACATTCCTAATACTTTATGTTGATGATATCATGCTCATTGGGAATGATGTAGGATTACTGCAATCAACTAAAGTATGGTTAGCCAGTAAATTCTCCATGAAAGACATGTGTGAAGCATCCTACGTATTGGGAATACAAATCTATAGAGATAGATCAAATAGGATGCTCGGACTCACCCAAGCCACCTATATCGATACTATTATAAAACGATTCTCTATGGAAGAGTCTAAGAGAGGATACTTACCAATGTGTCATGGTATTACTCTATCTAAGGCAATGTGTCCCAAAACTGATGAAGAGATAGAAATGATGACACGAATTCCATATGCGTCAGCCATTGGTAGTATCATGTATCGTGTGATATAGACACGTCCTGATGTTGCTTACGCTCTGAGTGTTACAAGTAGATATCAGGCAAACCCTGGTCGAATGTATTGAAAGGCCGTGAAAGATATTCTTAAGTACTTGAGAAGGACTAAGAACTTGTTCTTGGTCTATGGGGTGGAGAATTGAAATTGGAAGGCTACACTGATTCTGGCTTCCAATGTGGCGTAGATGATTCGAAATCGACCTCTGGCTTTGTACTCATTCTTAATGGTGCGGCTGTCTCTTGGAAAAGTTCCAAGTAAGACACCGTTGCGGATTCCACCACTGAAGCTGAATACATTGCTGCATCTGATGCAGCCAAAGAGGTAGTTTGGATGAGGAATTTTGTCCAAGAGTTGGGCGTTATTCCTAATGGAGTTGATCCAGTCCCGTTGTACTGGGACAACACTGGTGGCCATTGCACAAGCAAAGGAACCAAGGTCTCATCAGCGATCCAAACATGTACTGAGGAAGTTCCACATCATACGGGAGATGGTGGGAAGAGGAGACATATCAGTTGAAAGAGTCCCCCCTGCAGATAATGTTGCTGATCCACTTACAAAGCCCTTGCCAGGACCATTGTTTGAAAAGCATCGCGAAGCAATGGGATTAAGGGTAGTTGGCTCTAGGGCAAGTGGGAGATTGTTAGAGTAGATGCCCTGCAAGCCAACGATTGGCTAGAGAATTTATTGACTTAAGTGAAATAAACAATCTTTATTTTAATATAATTTAACATTTTATGGTCTTGTTATACTTTATCTGTATACCTATGCAAACAGCATAGATAAAGTCCTTGATTATACTTTAATATAAATGAATCGTAATTCAATGTTGAAACTCGTTTGTAAACACTGTATGATCTAAATTCGTTCCTAGTCGATTCAGCCGCCTAAAACATGGATAAAGGTCGCTTGAGCTCGAGACTAGCATCTGTGATGTTGTGTACTGCGTTTCTTGGTAAGGGCATGGAGATGTCCAAACATGCAGATGGGTAGTCATATGATGATTATACCGAACAACCCTCCCTCGGACTTTCCAAGTGGTTATCATTCATCGAGCGGATAAGTCCGTGGTTATGATTGTACACCATTAGTCCTTACGACCCGGGACAACACTGAAGCTCTATATGCTAGGGCTGTGCTTTGACTCGTTTACTGGCTCCAGGAGAGTCATCAGGTGGCGAGGTTGGGTACAGTTGCGACACATATAAGAGCCAGTGCATTGTAGTCGGGGATTCACCGCTCACCTACAGGTGTGGATATCCTATGTGATCTGATGTAATAATATTGCATGAAATCTCTGGCCAGAACATGATATGTACGTTGGAGAAGGAGTTCTCCAATAGTACACGCGATGCCACTGTTATAGTTATCACATAGTTATCGAATTAATATGCAACCCTCGATGAACCAATGGTTGCAGATTCGATCGGGATATATGAGATGAAGGGACCGTACTGTACGTTAATCATAATCGACTGGTTCTTGCAGGCACTATCAGTGATACCTAAGGGATCATGGTGCGATGCTACTAGACGCTCTTACCATGATCCGATGGGTGCAATCAGAAATGAGTTCTGACATTCATGATCAAGGTGTTGATGAAAAGAATGGGGCTAACTAGGGTAAGCCCGAATAAAGGATTATGTCTTGAATCACAAGGAGTTGTGAACTCACGGCTAGCTGTATCCCTGAACCATTGAGGGTCACACAAGCACTGGATCGTTTGTTCCCGTTGAGAGAATAAATTCAAGGAGTTGAATTTATATTATAATATAGTAAATTCAAGGAGTTGAATTTATGATAATTAAATTTTGACAAAATAAATTCAAGGAGTTGAATTTATGATATATTAAATTCAAGAAGTTGAATTTATGAAATTTGGATAGAATAAATTCAAGGAGTTGAATTTATAAAATTTGATAATTTATTAAACTCAAAAGTTGGGTTTATTAAATATTAAATTTTGGAGGTGATAAAATTTAAGGAGTTGAATTTATAATTTAAATGATAAATTCAAATGTTGAATTTATAATGTATTTAATTTATTAAGCTCAAAAGTTGAGTTTATTAAATATTAAATTTTGGAGGTGATAAATTCAAAGAGTTGAATTTATAATTTAAATATTAAATTCAAATGTTGAATTTATAATATATTTAAATTAAATGTAATGGGTGTATGTATTATGGGCTTGTAGGAGTACAAGACCAACATACATATTATTAAAGCTCTTAATTAGACTTTAAAAGATTAATTAATTAATTAAACTAGTTGGACTAGGATAATTAATTGATTGAGCCCATTAAGTGTTTAATTTAATTAATGGGCCCTAAGCTTATATATATGTGTATTATGCTTAGGATTAGAAACAAATTCATTCATAATTTTGACTCAAAATTTCGGCCATCTCCTTTTGAAGGCAAACTTTGAGCCGTCTCTCGTTTTCAATCTCCAACGTAAAACTTCTTCTAATTTTTCTAGTGCTAATTAGAAGAGGAACAAATCATCTAGTCGTGGACCTGATTAGAAGAAAGGAGACTCTTGAAGAAAGTTCGTAGGGATTCATCAAGAGCTAATCCGTTTATACCGGATTAGTTGGAGCCACGTGATCTAATTCACAAAGGTATAAAATTTCAACACCCTATATATGTTTATGTTTAAACCATACGAGCGCCCAAAGCAAAACATATTTTGATTGTCAAAATAAAATAAAATTTTTAAAACTTTCGCTGCGTTTGGGCGTGTAGAAAATCGAGATCCAACAGAAATCTCTAGCATACATCACAACAACAATAGTCACAGAACGGCTGGCCATGTGAGATCCGATTTGAGACGTTGTTGACTACCTTGGTGATCCTTAATAACTTGAATTGCTCGGTTGTAGATATTTCAAATATGTGTGCTTAAGATCTTTTAGAGATTTTGAAATCTTATAGTGCAAGTTCATCGGATATCTTCAATGGCTTGCAATCGCTCAATTTATACTTGCCGTTTAATCTACAACATTCAAGAATCTTGTAAAGCTAGACTTTTTCTTTATCTGATAATTGTGCAGCTTCGTAATCGTCCTAAGCACTCATCATTTAATGATTGATGACGCCTTACCAAAAATGGTAATAACATGCTCTGAAAAGTCGATGCTTTAAGAGAGAGAAGACTGCAAAAATTTCTTTGTATTTTTAGGAGATATTCTAATATTCTGGTAACCTTGTTTTCCATGCTTGATTGGTCAAAAATATGTGGTAATTAAGATTGCTTTGATCCTCAAAAAGTTCATTTTGATTGGCCAAAAACACTAGTCTTCCCGTAATTTGGTTGAGCTTAATTCTGTCTGGTTATAAAACTTAGATGATTCGGTCTTGAGCAACATCTGGCTATGCTAATCATCTGGTAGAATGTGTGGTGATCAGCTGAGAGGAGTCTTTTAAGGTCCAAGAAAATCGAACTATGTAACACGACTGCTTGTGTAAGGTCCAGAAATTTAATTCACGTAACCTAAATACTTGCAATCTAGAATTTTATTTAAATTATGGATTTAATTATTTTTATTCATTTTGTGCATAATTTTTGCATGATAGAATTTATTTCATGAAATTTTAAAGGTTCATGCATCAAAAATTTTTAAGTTGCATTTCGCGCTCGAACGAGGAATGGAGACCGGGGAATTATCAGGAAAATTATTTTTATTACATGATTAATTTTTATTAATTAGTATAAGATGTTTTAAATGTATTTTTCAAGCAATGGGCTTTGTTGGGTATTTTTACCCGTCAGGGCATATTTTTCAGCAACACGCAAATTTTATCGAATCAAGTGACTTTTTGAGGGTTCGGGTATTATTTTCAAAATCTTACCACGACGAAATATTTTTTAGGATTGTGTTTGGACTTAATGGGCCTACTTTTAAGCTTAATGGACTCCCAATCCATTTCCTACTCTTTAATTTTATATTAGGGCCCATTAACCCTTTTATTTAACCTTAACCTAGCACCTAAATTATTATTTAACCTAAACACTCCTCCCCACCAGCCGACACCCCCTTCATTCAGAAATTTCCTCTCGTTTTCAGCGCCTCCCTCAGCTACAAGGCTTCGGCCATAGCTCTTCCTTCGAATATAAATTCATCCGGCAATCTCCCGACGCTTGTCTTCGATCCTCTTGCGTATATATCATCAAGGCACGCATGTTCTTCTCTTGTGCATCATACACGCTGATGTTATGTGTAAAATTTGTGTGATGTCATGTGAAATTCTTGGTGTATGCATGTGTGTGTCTCGGTATTAGTTTCAAGCATTTTATTTCACTTCTCATTCGGTTCTCACGATTTACTTGATGTGGTTGCGAAGGGATGGCGATCTAGGGCCTTAAGGGGTTGTGCATGTCGAGTGTCAAGAGGTTTTTAAGAGGGGATAGCGGCTTGGTGGAGTAGTGTGTGAAACGATTCAGGAGCCGAGAGGTTGAGCGAGTGGTGCCTCATTTTGGGTTGGGGATCGGACCAAAGGTGAAGCCGACGGGATGAGGGCATCTCCAGGCCATGGATTGGTCTCTGATGAGTCTGAGTCGCGATCTGGAAGAGCTTGAACACCGCTGGACTTGACTCTAGGGCCGCGCGAGGGAGCTGTAACGATAGGGGTCATGGTCGAGCATCTTGGGAGGTATAGCGAGAAGCTGGGATCTCCAGCGTGCATGGGACTATTTGCATGGGTTCAGTAGGTTCAAGGACGTCCTAGGGTGGTCTAATAAGGGTTGAGTCGGGGCTAGATCGATCGGATGTAGGCTAGAGTGCCAAAATGGGAAGTAGTGCTCTAGGGTTTGTAGAAATAGGAAGCCCCAAAAATTCGGCAGCTAGATGTCCTAATTTTTGAAAGTTTAGGGGTCTTGTTTTTGAGGTTATAGGGCCTTTTAAATGTATACTAAGTATGGTAAAAAGGTTGGGAAAATTTGGTTAAATTTCGAGTCGATTCGGGTTAAAACCGGGACCCCGGTCCAAGTTTTAAAACGGATCGGTTTAGTTTGATTATGGGCTCAAGTTTATGTCTAAGAAATATTTTTAATAGGTTTTGGGATGTTTTAAGGAGTTGGTAAGATTCGGGTCGAAATTTTGAAGTCCGGGTGTAAAATGGTCATTTTGGATTTCCAGGAGCAAAATAGTCATTTTTTTCCCCGAGGTGAGTTTTAGCCCTGGCAGCGCCCTGAGCACATTTTATCAGGTTTTTAAATGTTTATGCCTCATGTATATGATTTTTATGTAAACACGATAAATACGTTGCATGCTTGGTTTGACGGAAAAACTATGTACATGCATACTTTTATTTAAGTGGTGAATATGATGACACTTTTTTGAAGGATAGGAGTTGGTTGTGACTGACACGATGACACGAAAGGTTGGGACTCAGTGGACGGGTAATGCCGTCGCTGATGCCTCCGCCGTCGAGTACCTCGGTTACACGTAGATGGATCCATCGAATGACATGATAATACGAAAGTCACAGCTGACGAACGGAATTCAAATTAAAAAAAATGAACACGTATAGATTTTTATGATAATATGTGCTATGATTATTAACATGCTTTGACAGGTCACGATTATGCATACAATTTTACTGCAGACATGAAATGTATGTTGATTACGATATTTTTCACTGCTGCTTGTTATGTATATGTATTCGTTATTCCATTACAGGTGTGTCTTTAGATTCACTAGGCGTATGTGATCTAGTTGATCATGATATTGAGGGGACTGGAGGTGCCAAACTTTGAGTAGGCAGGCCTAGATGTGCACCCGACCCGAGGACCACACTTTTCCGCACATCATGATTTTAGGAGAGATGAGAGGAAATTGATATTTTTACACTGTTGTTGATTTACTGATGGTTATTATCATTTTTAATTATTATTTTTTCGCTTGAGATCGATCATTTTAAATTGTAGTATGTCTTTTAATTGTTAAATATTTACGATTATTTTTAAATGTCATTTTTCTTTAGTAGGATTGCATGCATGCAAATTATTTAAGTGTTTATTTTCAAAATGTGAGCTTTATAAAAAAAATACTTCAGCATTTTAAATAGTAGACGTTACAGTTGGTATCAGAACAAGGGTCATGTGTAGGGTTGTGCCACCGTCAGTTTCTGCAGCTCAGTCTTCAAACCTCAAGTCTGTAAGCTTTTATGTTTTAATGTTTTGAATGATTTACTGTTATCACCTGCATGTTTAAATGATTTATGCTTTACGAGGGTTTACTATACAGGTTTAACTGCTTTTATGATTTAAGGATTTACTATTTTAAAAACGAGATTAATTGCATGATGGGTTACGTTTATAAATTGTACTGATTTCATATATGCCTCCCAGACGTGCCCTCAGTACCGAGAGACAGGATGAGATTCCTGAAGGTGGCAGAGGACCTCCACCACCACAACCAAGAGACCCAACTACCCGAGTATTAGAGGGGATAGCTAAACTGATGGAGTAGGCCCAGCGGGCCCAGCAGGTGCCCCGACCACAGACAAATATCTATGAGCAGTTTAGACGGCTCGGCCTGAAGGAGTTTGGGGGTACCACTGACCCTTTCTTGGCAGAGGGATGGGTTAGATCGCTAGAGCTGCACTTTGACTACTTACATATGAGAGATGGCGATCGGGTCAGGTGCATCATTTATATGCTGAGGGATGATGCGTTCCTATGGTGGGAGGGAGCCGCCCATGCCGTCAACTTGGCTACTCTCACTTGGGACAGGTTCAAGGAGATTTTTTATGGCAAGTTCTTCCCAGATGATGTCAAGGGCCGCCTGACGTGGGAGTTTATGAGTCTCTGCCAGGGGGACTCTTCTGTGGCAGATTTTATCAGGAAATTTGATAGGAGCTGCCACTTCATGCCCATTATCGCCAGGGATGCCGCCCAGAAGTTGAGGAATTTCATGGACGGACTGAGACCCACCCTTCGTCGGGATGTTATGCTGCTGAGGCAGGCGGGTTATGACGAGGCCACCGCCTGCGCTTTCCAGGCGAAGCAGGCTCTGCAGGACATAGACTTCGAGATGTAGCGGAAGCGGCATCAGCCCCAGTCCAGTTCACAGCCTCAGAAAAAGCAGTATACGGGGCCACCAAAACAGCAGGGGCAGCAGAAGCTCCAGGGACAGTATAGGGGGCCAGGAAAGCAGCGACCACCTTAGGCACCAGGGGCTCCAAGGCCGGAGGGATGACCGCCATGCAAGCAGTGCAACAAATATCACTATGGTCAAATGCATGTGGGGCACCTACAGATGCTTCGTATGCAAACAGGAGGGGCACAAGGCGGCAGATTGCTCTCATAACAAGGGTTCCACTACCGGCAGCGCATATGTGATGCATGCCGAGGAGGCTGAGGCGGAGCCAGACTCTACTTTGATCACCGATAACCTTTACATTTGAGTTTTTATGTTTACCGCTTTGATTGCATTGGATGATTTGATGATTATGAGAATTTAGTTAGGAGATTAAAAACATAGAAGAATTAGGATGCAGGCTCTAACTAGTTGGATTTAAGGATTTAATTACATGAATTGAGAATTTTAAAGGCTAAATTCAAAATTTTTGATGGGCCAAAGTGTAATTTTCAAAACTTTAGGGGCTAAAACGCAAATTTCAAGATATTTTGGGATTAACTTCGAAATTTTCGAGGAATGCATAGGGTTAATTCAGTAAATTTTTAGGATTTTGGGGTAATTTCCAGTACGAAAATTTTTAAGTTTCAACACGATTAGATTTGATGGTATGTTCTGTCGCAGGGAGGATATATAGTTCAGGTGTAGCTACGCATGCATTGCTAGATTTAGGGGATACACATTCGTTTATGTCCAAATCTTTCGTAAAGCAACTAGAAATCATACCAGTGGCGATGGATTCAGATTGTCGATCCCATCCGGGGATCAGATGTTCATCTCTCAGATAGTGAAGAGATTGGAGCTTCGGTTACAGAAGTATGTGGTGCACGCAGATTTGATAGTGCTACTACTACCGGAGTTTGACATCATCTTGGGTATGGACTGGCTATCTTCTCATGGAGAAATCATAGATTTTTGACAGAGATCAGTGTCTGTCAGACCGCCCAATGGGAAGCCATTTGTTTTCGAGGCAGCCAGACATCAGCAGATGTCTCAAGTCATTTCCTGCTTGTGCTCGAGGAAGCTTATGAAGAGATGTTGCCAGGCATTCCTAGCAAGTATCGTATCAGTGTGTGAGCCAGCCAATCAGAGGCTAGAGGACGTTGATGTGGTCAGGGAGTTCTCTAGTGTTTTCCCTTAATATGTTTCAGGCATTCCACCAGACAGAGAGGTGGACTTCTTTATTGAGCTCACGCCAGGGACAGTGCTGATCTCTAAGGCACCCTACCATCTAGCACCTACCGAGATGAAAGAAATGAAAGATCAGATACAGGATTTGCTAGATAATGGATTCATTTGGCCTAGTTTTTCTCCTTGGTGCGCACCAGTTCTTTTTGTTAAGAAGAAGGATGGCAGCATGCGACTGTGCATTGATTACAGAGAGCTGAACAGGGTCACAGTCAAGAATAAGTATTAATTTCCAAGGATCGGGGATTTGTTTGATTAGCTGCAGGGAGCATGAGTGTTCTCAAAGATAGATCTTCGATCCGGTTACCATCAGCTGAAAGTGAGGGAGTCAGATGTGTATAAAACAGCCTTCCGGACGCGTTACGGGCACTATGAGTTTATGGTGATGCCATTCAGACTGACAAACGCTCCAGCGATCTTCATGGATCTCATGAATCACGTGTTTCAGCCATACTTGGATCAGTTTGTCATAGTTTTCATTTACGATATCCTGATCTACTCGAAGAGCAGGTAGGAGCACAGTCAGCGCCTGAGGACAGACAACTGTATGCCAAGTTCAGCAAGTGTGAGTTCTGGCTTGAAAGGGTTGCATTCTTGGGCCACATTGTATCTCAGGATGGTATGGAGGTTGACCCCATCAAATTGGAGGCAGTCAGAGATTGGTCAGTTTCTAAGAGCGTGACAGAGGTCCGTAGTTTCTTGGGATTGGCAGGCTATTATAGGAAGTTCATCTAGGGCTTCTCTTCTATTGCGGTGCCCATGACCGCCTTGATGGAGAAAAATGCCAAGTTTATCTAAGGACCTGAGTGTCAGGAGAGCTTTGCCACTGCACCAGTACTAGCTATGCCATCATGGCAGGGAGAGTTTGTGGTCTATACAGATGCATCGAAGCTTGGGTTGGGCACAGTTCTGATGCAGCAGGACAGAGTGATAGCCTACGCGTCCAGACAGCTGAAGGCCTATGAGAAGAATTATCTGACTCATGATCTCGAGCTAGCAGCAGTGGTATTTGCCCTGAAGATCTGGAGACACTATCTGTATGGGGAGAAGTGCATAATTTTTACAGATCATAAGAGCCTAAAGTACTTCTTCACACAGAAAGAGCTGAATATGCGACAGAGGTGGTGGCTTGAGCTGGTGAAGGACTATGATTGTGACATTAGCTACCATCCGGGTAAGGCTAATGTGGTTGTGGACGCTCTGAGCAGGAAGCACGCATTGATTGCTCATTTGTCAGTGCATAGACCGCTACAGTCTGAGATTCAGAGATTTGAGCTTGCATATTATGCCAGGGGCGAGGCCCCGAATCTTGCTACTCTAACAGTACAGCTGACACTGAGAGACAGAATTCGAGCAGGGCAGACTTCTGATTAGCAGTTACAGAAGTGGAGACAGAGGGACGAGGATAAAGGCCAGAGAATTTATACAATTGTGGACGACGTAGTTAGATATAGGGACCGTCTATGGGTTCCTGACAGTGATTCCCTCCGAGCAGATATCTTGAGCGAGGCCCACAGCACCTGTACTCCATCCATCCAGGGAGTACGAAGTTGTATAAGGATCTACAGACTCTTTATTGGTGGCCAGGCATGAAGCGAGATATTCTGTGTTTCGTCTCCGAGTGTTTGACTTGTCAGCAGGTCAAAGCAAAGCATCAGAAGCCTGCAGGGAAGCTTAGACCACTCCCTATTCCCGAGTGGAAATGGGAGAACATTGCTATGGATTTTGTGACTGGGCTTCCGAGGACTACTGGAGGACTCAATGTCATCTAGGTGATTGTTGATCGGCTCACGAAATCAGCTCATTTCTTACCGATCAAGAAGACATTCACCATGACTCAGTACGCAGAGTTGTACATCATGGAGATAGTCAGACTGCATGGGATTCCAGTGTCCATCATGTCAGACAGGGATCTGAGGTTCACGTCTACATTCTGGAAGAGTCTCCATCAGGCGTTGGGTACGAAGCTACTGTTCAGTACTGCTTTTCATCCTCAGACAGACGGTCAGTCAGAGAGGATGATTCAGATTCTGGAGGACCTACTCCGAGCATGCATGATCGACTTCCAGGGCAGCTGGGAGCCGAAGTTACCTCTTATGGAGTTCACATACAACAACAGTTATCAGGAATCGATAGGTATGGCTCCGTACGAGGCACTTTACGAGAGGAACTGTAGGTCTCCAGTTTATTGGGACGAGGTAGGAGAGCGAGCAAAGTTGGGTCTGGATATTGTCAGACAGACAACAGATTTAGTGGCCAAGATGAAGACTGCACAGAGCCGTCAGAAGAGTTATGCTGATCAGAGGCGGCGAGATCTTGAGTTCACAGTAGGGGATCATGTTTTCGTGAAAGTTGCACCGATGAAGGGTGTGATGAGGTTCGGGAAGAAGGGCAAGCTCAGCCCTAGATTCATCGGATCATTTGAGATCCTAGAGAGAGTTGGGATGCTCGCATACAGAGTTGCTTTACCGCAAAATTTTGCGGGAGTTCATAATGTGTTCCACGTCTCCATGCTGCGGAAGTACATGTCGAACCCTTCGCATGTACTTAACTATGAGCCACTTCAGCTGACACCGCACCTATCATTTGAGGAGAAACCCACACAGATATTGGATAGGCCAGAGAAGAGGCTCCGGAACAAGGTGATCCAGATGGCCAAGTTCAAGTGGTTGAATCATGCCAAGGAGGAGGCTACTTGGTAAACCGAGACCGAGATGAGGAGTCGCTACCCGGAGTTATTCGGTACGTTCTAAATTTCGAGGACGAAATTTTATTTAAGGGGGGAGAGTTGTAAGGTCCAGGAATTTAATTCACGTAACCTGAATGCATGCAATCTATGATTTTATTTAAATTATGGATTTAATTATTTTTATGCATTTTGTGCATAATTCTTGCATGATAGAATTTATTTCATGAAATTTTAAAGGTTCATGCATTAAAGATTTTTAAGTTGCATTTCGCGCTCGAACGAGAATGGAGACCGGGGAATTATCAAGAAAATTATTTTTATTACATGATTAATTTTTATTAATTAGCATAGGATGTTTTAAATATATTTTCAAGAAATCAGCTTTGTTGGGTATTTTTACTCGTCAGGGTATATTTTTCAGAAATAAGCAAATTTTTTCGAATCGATGGACTTTTTGAGGGTTCGGGTATTATTTTCAAAAACTCACCAAGACGAAATATTTTCGGGATTGTGTTTAGACTTAATGGGCCTACTTTTAAGCTTAATGGACTCTCAATCCATTTCCTACCCTTTAATTTTAAACTAGGGCCAATTAACCATTTTATTTAACCTTAACCTAGCACCTACATTATTATTTAACCTAAACACTCCTCCCCACCAGCCGACAACCCCTTCATTCAGAAGTTTGCTCTCGTTTTCAGTGTCTTCCTCAGCTGCAAGGCTTCGGCCATAGCTCTTTCTTCAAATATAAATTCATCTGGAAATCTCTCGACGCTCATTCTTTGATCCTCTTGCGTATATATCATCAAGGCACGCATGTTCTTCTCTTGTGCATCATGCATGCTGATATTATGTGCAAAATTTGTGTGATAGCATGTGAAATTCTCGGTGTATGCATGTGTGTGTCTCGGTATTAGTTTCAAGCATTTTATTTCACTTCTCATTCGGTTCTCACGATTTACTTGATGTGGTTGCGAGGGGCTGCCGATCTAGGGCCTTAAGGTGCTATGTATGTCGAGTGTCAAGAGGTTCATAAGAGGGGATCGCAGCTTGGTGGAGTAATGCGTGAATTGATTCAAGAGCCGAGAGGTTGAGCAATTGGTGCCTCGTTTTGGGTTGGGGCTTGGACCAAATGTGAAGCCGACGGGGTGAGGGCATCTCCTGGCCATGGACTGGTCTCTGATGAGTCTGAGTCGCGATCTGGAAGAGTTTGAACACTGCTGGACTTGACTCTAGGGCCGCGCGAGGGAGCTCTAATGAAGAGGGGTCATGGTCGAGCATCATGGGAGGTCTAGCGAGAAGCTGGGATCTCCAGTGTGCATGTGACTATTTGCGTTGGTTCAGTAGCTTCAGGGATGTCCTAGGGTTGTCTAAGAAGGGTTGAGTCGGGGCTATGTATATGCATGCTTTTATTTAAGTGGTGAATATGATGATACGTTTTTGAAGGATGATAGTTGGTTGTGACTAACACGATGAAATGATGACACGAAAGGTTGGGACTCTGTGGATGGGTAATGTCGCCGCTGATGCCTCTTCGCCGGGTACCTCGGTTACACGTAGATGGATCCATCGAATGACATGATAATACGAAAGTCACAGCTGACGAACGGAATTCAAATTAAGAAAAATGAACAGGTATATGTTTTTATGATGATATGTGCTATGATTATTAACATGCTTTGACAGGTCATGATTATGCATACGTTTTTACTGCAGACATGAAATTTATGTTGATTACGATATTTTTCACTGCTGCTTGTTATGTATATGTATTCGTTATTTCAGTAGAGGTGTGTTGAGTCTTTAGACTTACTAGGCGTGTGTGATGCAGGTGATCATGATATTGAGGGGACTGGAGGTGCCGAATTCTGAGTAGGCTGTCCTGAATGTGCGCACAAACCGAGGACCACACTTTTCCGCACATCATGATTTTAAGAGAGATGAGATGACATTGATATTTTTACATTGTTTTTGATTTACTGATGGTTATTAGCATTTTTAATTGTTCTTGTTTCGTTTGAGATCGATCATTTTAAATTGTACTATGTCTTTTAATTGTCAAATGTTTACGATTATTTTTGTAAGGCCCTGTAATTAATTATCCGGTAATTTGGCATAATTAAAGTAATTACTGAGTTGTAAATTAAAATAATTATTTATGCCAAATAAATTCAAGAAGTGTGTTAAAAATATGTATTTTAGAATATCGGAGAATTTAACGATATAAAATACATATGAAGTTTAAATAACACACGAGAACAAAATATATGCAAACCGGGATTATTGGGCATGTGTTACCAATTTTTTTTAGTAACTAAATATACATATACATACACACAATTTATCATATGAGAGAGAGAAAGGAAGAATGAGAAACCCAATCCCCAATCCCGTAACTTTCCTTTCCCCTTTTTCCATTTTCACGTTCTTCCTCCTTCTTTCAATTTCTCGACCATCGTACGCCGTCCAACCACCAGAGAACGAGGCGGAGAGCTCATCAACCTCTTCCTCTAGCTCATGCGCCCTATTCCTGTTCTGAATCAAGGAAGAACGACGATGGTTCTAGGCTTTTATGCGAGCTCGGTTCTATGTGAACTTGTGTTCGTTTTGAGGTGAGATCTTGGTTTAGTTTCTTGAGTTTTGGTAAGGATTTGAAGCTTAGTATGTTAATTGGTTATTCCCCTGATTTCTGAAGTTTCCAGCTATTTTCAGCTCGTTTTCTGAATTTTTTTAGCTCGTGAACAGTAACTCCGACGAGTTTTCGGTGGGTTATCGCCTCGAGATCGCTAGCGACTAGAATAAACTTCGAACTTGTGAGTTCCTGGTCCGAAATTTCAGCTTCTAAGCGTGATAGTAGGCTGCCGAAATTTGGATTTTTACCCATTTCGATTTAAATTTTTTTCGTCGTTCGAATAGCGTTTTTTGACATATTTATTGGATAATTATTGTAGGTTCGGTCATTGGAAATCTTCGAGGTATATTTTGGCGAGCCTATTAATTATGTCGAATTGTGGTGTTATAAAGATGTTATAGTATGGTTGTTATCATTGGAATTAATCTAAGGATTATCGAGTTGATAATGGTTGGAATGTAAATAATGATGAGTTGTGGAATTATTCGGCTTATTTTATTATTTTAGGCTAAGAGAGTTCAGTTGATTATTCTTGAAGATCATTTTCGTGGTATAGGTATGTTACAGCTCGGTAATATACGACGGTAAAACATAAATTATGTTTAATTGTCATTCTGTGTTAAATGGATCGTGTTTATGATTTGTTGACTGTTGTAAATTGTTAAACGACTTCGTTGTGATCTATGTTTATTATTATGACATATTATTGGCATTTAGCATCGGGCATACAGTTACGACATTCATATTGAGCCCTATCGTTCTTGTTAGCCATTGTTGATATCCGTTGTTATCTGGCACTGTTGTTTATCTCGGGATCATTGGGTGGCTGATAGGCCTATACACACGAGACCGTAGATGTGATTGAACAATCCCGTGGTTAATGCAGCCTTTTGAGGTGAGCGCTGGGGTTGTGTCATCTAGATCGTTATGTTGTGTCATCCTGTTATATCGTATCAGCTGTATGGAGGCCGAGTCAAGAATGTTATTTCAGCACAGCTTGGCATACCTCGCATACTTGGCAGGGCGGTTTAGCTGCATGACGATGTAGCTCCCCTGTGTTGTTGCTCAAGCATTATTCCAGTTGTTATCGTACCATTTGTTGGATCCTGTTATCCCGTTATTCGTTTAGCCTTTCATGCATTGCATATCACATTTCATTAAATGATTATGCATGATTTATGTTATTGTTGTTATTGTTGGACTGTTTCATACCAGAATCCTAACCTCGGTTGTTTACTGGAGGGGCTACTGTGGTTGCTATTGGGCACCATGGTAGATCTCCCGAGTCGTTTTGCAGCATCAGGCCGAGGTTCCGCCAGTGGAGCTCGGGATTGAGGTTGGATTGCTTGGTTCTGTTCAGTGGAGTCTCCCAGTTAGTCTATATGTATGTCTTGGGTTTGTTTCAGTCTTGTATTGTAGTTTATTTTCCGGAGAGATGCCCCGTGTATCTGTAGTAGTATTTGGTTGTTTTGTGATGTTCTGAGTCGACTCTGTGATGTTTATGATTTGGTGAGTATTTGGTAAGTTTTAATTTCTGTTTAGTCCTGGCCAGTGCGGCTATAGGTTGTTTAATTTCGATTTTGTTTTAATGACTCTAGTGGGAGTATATTTTGATATAAATTGTTGCTTGAGTTTTTTCGGGATGTCCTATTTACAGGGAGGTCATGCCGAAATTTTTCTAGGGCCTGAGGTCCGTTTTAAAGTATTTTAAACCTTTTTTCCGCTGCAATTTTAAGTCAAATCATTATTGTTTGATCATTAATTGTCATTAGAGTAAATTGGCCTCACAATTTTTAAATGACATTTTTCCTTAGTAGGGTTGCATGCATGCAAATTATTTAATGTTTATTTTCAAAATGTGAGCTTTATAAAAAAAAATTTCTCCCGCATTTTAAACAGTAGACGTTACAGCTTGCACTCTAGGATTTTACAAAATATGTTTTTAATTATTTTATTGCATGAATATGTATGTCATTTCATGTTTTATTTAGAGCTTCATGCATTAGAGTTTTAAGTTGCATTTCGCGCACGAACGTGTAATGTAGACTGGGGATGATCAAGAAAAATATTTATATTAAATATGTGACACCCTAAAAACAAATGTGCATAAATGCATTTTTATTAGTATAAATTTTACTATTTTCACTTTTAAAATTTTATCACATTATTTTTCGGTACAAATTTTATTTGTCCAAAGTATCTAGAAATACATTAAAATACATCACAATATACTTAAAAATTCATCAAGCACTATGAGGATCCCATTCCAAAACCAAATACTCAAAATATAATAAAATATTATAATTAAACTCAACATATATGTTAAATAATTAAGTACAATAATTATTACGTTCAATATAAGATAATTTATAATTAGATTCAATACATAGGTTTAATAATTAGATACACGAATATAATAATATTAAGTATGGATAAACATAACATTTTTTCTATTTAATAAATAAATAAAAATTAAAATAATAAATAATAAGGATAAGCATGAAATTTTCGCTATATATATAACTGGACACTTTTCCAAATCAACCGAGAAACACAAGCCGAAGAAAGAAAGAGACAGAAAGGGAAGGAGGAGGCAAGGGAAAAAGAGGTAGAAAAAAAATAGAAGAAAAAAGCTATATCATTTCCGAAAAATCCCAATAAATCACCAACTATTCACCTCATATAGTAAAGCAATATAGCACTGAAGGTGACGTAAAAGGATCGCTCAAAAACTAGAAAATCAAACAAAGATATTCCGCAAAACGGCAACGGTATCTCGTATTCAAGCTTGGTACTTTTCGCTCATTTTTCTTATAGCTAAACACCAAACTAGAAGTCGGCTTGAACATAAAAGTTGTACCTCTTGTTGCACAGATGAGGTACATACCGCCCGTCGTCCCAAAATATTTCCGGAACTAAAATTTTCGGAATGCCGGAGTACCTTAGTTAACCATACGACGATATTTAATTCTGGTATTGATCGGGTAGGAATTTGAAAATACTTTCAACGTAAGAATTCAAGATCATAAAAAGTTACATATGCTGGAAAAAACCGGCCGCGCGTGGCCGCCGGAAGGCCACTCACGCCGCCGGATCGGCGATTTTCCGGTGGTCGAACATTCCTGGTGATATTTCTGACTTGTTGGCCAACTTTCGTAATATTTGGAGATATATTCTAATTAATATGAATTTTGGAAACTTAAGTAAAATCAACCAGGTTAAATTTTGAACAAAAAATAATCTGAAAATGATCATGTAACGTCCCGAAAATCAGACTACGTATAAGACATGCATAATTACTGTTATTTAAATTAAAATGATTTTTATGCATGAGAGTTTAAATTCATTCTTTTAAATTTATTGAGTCATGATTATTTATTTAAAAAAAATAGATGTTTAGTTTTATCTTTTCAGCATAAATACGCGAGGCCGGACCGGAGTTTGGAGATTAAATATAAGATTAATAATAAGAAAAATATTCCTAAATTTAAATTAATTCAATGAATAATTTAATTTAAAGAAAAAGAATGTTTTAGGATTTATTAATTAATTAGAGCTAAGTTATTAAATAAGTACTTTAGGTTAATATTTAATTAAAGCTTAAATTAAAATATGTAAACAAGTGGGGATAAATTAATCTAGGTATAATATAGTCAAGAAATTAATCATAGCATTTGAATATTTAAATTTGAGGTCATGAATGCCATGCAATAATCTAACCCAAATTTAATGTGTAAATTCACTAAAATATATAATGAGAGTGCTAAACTTTAAGCAATTAAAATACAAGATTTAAACAATAAAATACCATGCAAATTAGCAATAATAATTTTGAGTCCAACATTTAAAATAATTCAAAGGTTAGTAACACCCCATTTAAACCACTCCTAATTACACTTCATGGTGTATTCATTTACCCTCTTAATTCACAAAGTAATGGAAATTCAAATATTATAGCACACCACATTCATCCTCATCTTACTACCTAGCATACCAACGTGTATATGCAACAAAAATGAGGGAAAAGAATAGGCTAGCAAGGAATAAGAAAACATTTCAAACCATTCCACTTCTTGAGTTGTAACCTCCCACCTTAATGCATGTTATGACCCATTTAACACTACTTATAACATTCATCTTCATCACCTACATATCCTACACCTATATGCTCGAAAATATCAAGAGAAACCAGCTGCCATAGTCGTGTAAGAATAGCAGCAATAATAAGGAAAATAATGAAGAATCCTTCGGCAGCAAGGGGTGAAGGGGAATCAATTCAATCCCATTCAACTTCTTGCACTTGTAACTCTACACCCTTTTAACACCTCCTATATCATACACCTTCATCCCTAACATCAACTACACCCCTACATTCGAAATATCAGAAAGAACAATCTGCTGAATTCGAGAGAACAACAGCAGAAACAAGAAGGAAAAGCCAACTCCGATTCCGTCGCATCGTATTGTCGTTTTGATTTGTTTTATTCAAAACAACTTCCAGGCATGTATATGTTGTTTCTTTGCTCTTCAATCAAGTCCTATAAATATTTTTAAACATTATATGTTAAAGATTCATGAGGCAAAACGAAATTATGGCAGCAACATTTTCGAAAAATCTGCACAGGTTCTCGGAATTGGCTTATGTTTTTGTTTGAGATGTTTCTTGTGATTTCAGGAGTTGTTTCGGTTCCAGGCTCCCAAGGCTGATTATAGGCATGATTTACAGTATGTTAGGGGTTTTTTGGTTCATGTGTTTCAGTCCATACACTCAAGAACAAAAGAATGACAACAACTTTCCCTTAGGTGCAATAATGAGTCACGGTTTTGGTCATTTGGGTGGTTAAGGTGTGTGTTCTAATCTTGGCTATCCTAGGGACTGTAGCCATGGTTACAACCCTCACTTACCATGTCTAGGACGTGACCAAGGTGTCCTTTCAAGGTTTGGTTCATGGTTCCCTCAAAATTTTTAAACAACAACACAAGTGCATATTTCGGTCTTTCCATTTCCTGTGTGAGTGTGTTTCGGTTTTGGGGTGTGGTTGTTTTGTGGTTGGCTTCTAGCCCTTAGTCATGGTCGAAGCCATGCCTTAGGATGTTGGTAGGAGTCTTTGGGTGGTGGTTCAAGCCCTTGGTCATTAAATTTCAGAATTTCCCCTCAAATACACAAGCTGCTCCTGCTGTAATTTGACAGCAACTTGCTATTCGGTTCATGAGGTTGGTTTGAGTTCTTGGCTAGCTTTTAGCCCATGGCCTTGGACTGGAGAGTACCTCAATGAGTTAGGAAAGTCATGTTTTTGGCCGTTCGTGATTCGGTCGAGTTTAGAGGTCGTACGAGAATTTACGGTGAAAGGTGCCAAAATGACTCTCGAAAGAGTGTTTTATGTTTTTGGATTCCTTTCACCTATTTTCGTGTTTTACAGTTAGTATGCATATTTTTCAGTATGTTTGGGGTATTTTTAATCATGGTTAAACGTCGGTTTAATGTTGGTTCGGGTTGGCACGAAGCCATGGTTAAAAATCAATATGTTGGTCCGAATCGTCTCGTTTTTTGTTCTATTTTTAAAATTTTGTCAAGTTAAGATTTATTGCATGTGTCACATATTAGTAGTAAGTCGCAGCAAGCCTGGGAACGATCCAACTCATCCGGTAAAAATAAGGTTATAATTATATTACGTGCATAAAAATATAAAATGTTTATTTTTGAGATATATGCTATATGTCTTGTGGCCACCTTATGCTTATGGGTTTGGAAATCGGTAGGCGCAACCGAGGACCTCTCCGCCCGGTGACTTACGACCGGTTTATGATTATGTATGGGTACGGACATCCAGTCCAAGGGCTGTGATTGATCTCTACCGCCCAGTATACTGTGGTTTAGTCTGATCAGGCGCTTACGTTATGTTATGGGCCACTTGCTTAGAAACATTATCTCTACCAGAAAATTATGATATGACATGTCAGAGCTCTATTGAGCAAAGCTTTTACATATGATTTTCAGATATGCACGTAGTTATAATTATTCATGATACTATTTTCACCGTACGCTTTACGATACCATATTTTTACGTTGCATGGGATTTTATTATATATATTTACTTGTTATACACGATATATACATGTTGAGTCTTTAGACTCACTAGACTTGATTGTTGTAGGTATTGATGAGGTCGAGACTGCGGGCGGAGACCAGTGAGCGATCTTGGGACATCAGTAGTAAACCCGAGGACCTCATGATTTAGTTTATGAACCTTTTATTATTCAAACTCAATTTTAATACGTTGGATTATTTTAAGTTGATGTTTACGTTGGATTAATTTTAAACTGTTTGTTTGAAAACAATATTTGCTTCCGCTGTTATTTTAAAGTTAAAATTATTTACATGTTTATTTTATAAATTGGATAAATTATTTATTTATTTAGAAAAATTTTAATAATTCCGTAAAAAAAAATTATGAATACGAAATACGGGCCTTTACAATTGGTATCAGAGCCTATGTTCTTGTAAAGGGTTGTACTACTACTGACCTTGAGAAGCTCACGAAGTCACGCCTTCGGTCTGTAAGTTTTACGTTTACGCACTTTGTTTAAAGCATGAAATTTTAACAGCATGTTTTCATGAAATATTTTACGTTCAGATTTTAATTGTTCATTGTTTATTTAAATTTTAAAAAAAATTATGGAATTATGCATGTTGGGTACGTTTGGAATTGGACATGTCTAAGAATTCGAATATTGGGCTTTAGGAGAGGTTGAAAATGATTTGACTATATTAATTTTTAGGTCAGTAGTGTTGATGTCCTCCTTATGGGTCATAAGTTAATCTTTAAAATTATGAATGCTTTTGGGACTTTTAGAAATTCTAAGAAATTATTGATGGTTCGTGGTTGCTAGTTGAATTAAATTTTTGAGGATTTCATGCAAGGATTAACGATTCGAAGACTACGACAATCTTTAGGATTATAAATGTACAATTTGAGGATTTTAAGTATCTATGGAAATGTAAGATTAACTATGAGAATTTATTTTGGATGCATTCTCTACATAGTTGGATTTAATGATTGAATTGCAGGAATTGAGAATTTTAAGGACCTAATTGTAATAAACAATGATTTGAGGACCTAAGTTCAAAAATAAAATTCTAAGGGACTATTTTCGAATTTACCAAATTTTGGGATTAAATTTCGAGTTCGAGAATCTAAAAGTTTAATTAGGACAAGATGGAAAATTTTATGAATGATGCAAATTTCGAAGAGTTGTAGGGCCAAAATGTAAATTTGGAGAACTGTAAGGGTCAGATTGCAATTTTCAAAATTTTAAGGATTAAATGCGAACTTTTCAGGAATTGGAATTTTAAGTATTTATAAGAATGTAAAACGTGTGATGGGAATTAATTTTGGGTTTAATAAACTTAAAACTGTTGAACCTTATGATACGAGAAATCTATAAAAATGAAATTGGGAATACTGAGGACTAATGGGTAATTGTGGAACTTTCGAGATTTAAGGACAAATTGGATAATTTTTGAGGAAATTAAGAATTTATGTTGCAATTTTAAGAAATTTTGGGGACTAGTTTAGAAGTAAGTGATAATCGAATTATTTAAATGATTGGAATTTTTGATGATTTCGATTTGAAGAGATATTTGGAACTTTGAGATATCTGGGTTATAATATTATAAGAAATGGTAATCAAAGACACTGTAGGATGAATCAATCTTGGGCTTGAAAATTTAAGTGTTAGTAAAATAATGTTGTGCCGAATTAAGAATTTAAAGTGATGACAATTTAAGGTGAAGTTGATCAATTAGTTAAGTTATAATAGTAGACATTGAGCTAACAAAATTTTGGGAACCTAAGTTTGATGTATTATAATTTTTAATCGTGATCTTAAGAGTTAAAATTATACCTTTGTTTGAATTTAATTTTTCTAGAAAGTTAGATATGATTGTTGGTTAAGATATTTGATAGAAGCATGTAAGAGGTGAGGTAGACACCTTGTCTTGAGGAATTTTGAAGGTCATTAACAAACTTGGGACTAAACGGATATGCGTATTGGAATTATTTTATTCAAAGCTATTTGGATTAGGTAAGTTTAAATTTCAAATTTATGGGATATTTGTTCATACGGAAATTTTGAGTGAAATAAAAACAAAAGAGAATTAGTTGTGTTCAATATAAGTTATCAATTGATGAATATTAAGATTTTTTTTATCAAGTAAGGAATCTAAAAGCTTGATATGGGGATTCTAGAATTCTATGGGTTATAAGCGAAATTGATTTATTAAAGTTAGTCTAATGCTACCATGGGCTAACTTATTAAGTTTATATGCTAGAATTAAGTAAGCATTAAGGATACACAAGAATGCGACACTTGTTTCAATGAGGAAAGTCCAGAGTCTTAGGCCTCAACTATATTGTAATTGGAAAGAAAATGGTTTAAGCATATAATTGAGACTTGAAGGGCTTTAAAATATTGGTAGAAGGTCGATGTTGTATAATTGGGTTTTATGGATTAACGTTATTTGAGGTTTAAGATTTGCAACAATTTTATATTTGGGGTATACTCGTAAATAGTTAAGTTATATAAGTTTGGACTGTAAGATAAAGATTCGATTCAAGGATCTTAGACTAATTTTGTTATGGAGCTGAAATAAGATTTAACTTTTAAGTGTATCACCGAGGATAGAAGTTGATCAGTAACCTTTGGTGCTAAGAGTCTTTAAGTTGAACTGCGTAAATGCTAATGTAATAGGTCGTTGAACATTACGGGTATAGTATAAGGAAGGTAAGACATGATAAGTTTGAACCACCAATTCTAATATTGGGAACGATGAGAAAAGTCAGAATTCGAGGTCATAGTAAAGTAAAGCTAAGTTACCATAAGTCGTTTTAAGTTGTGATTCACAAATGAGATTTTTGGTAGGCAATCTAATTAGGATTGAAGAAACGTAAAGACAGCCTAGGACTTAATTTTTATCAGAGTAGCGCAACGGTAGCGTGGATTGCTGGGATAATAGAATTAAGAATATAAACTTTTTGATTATCAAGGATAAGCGAATTTCGAGAACGAAATTCAATTTAAGGGGGGTAGATTGTAACGTCCCGAAAATCAGATTACGTATAAGACATGCATAATTAATGTTATTTAAATTAAAATGATTTTTATGCATGAGAGTTTAAATTCATTCTTTTAAATTTATTGAGTCATGATTATTTATTTTAAAAAAATAGATGTTTAGTTTTATCTTTTCAGCATAAATACGCGAGGCCGGACCGGAGTTTGGAGATTAAATATAAGATTAATAATAAGAAAAATATTCCTAAATTTAAATTAAGTCAAGGAATAATTTAATTTAAAGAAAAATAATGTTTTAGGATTTATTAATTAATTAGAGCTAAGTTATTAAATAAGTACTTTAGGTTAATATTTAATTAAAGCTTAAATTAAAATATGTAAACAAGTGGGGATAAATTAATCTAGGTATAATATAGTCAAGAAATTAATCATAGCATTTGAATATTTAAATTTGAGGTCATGAATGCCATGCAATAATCTAACCCAAATTTAATGTGTAAATTCACTAAAATATATAATGAGAGTGCTAAACTTTAAGCAATTAAAATACAAGATTTAAACAATAAAATACCATGCAAATTAGCAATAATAATTTTGAGTCCAACATTTAAAATAATTCAAAGGTTAGTAACACCCCATTTAAACCACTCCTAATTACACTTCATGGTGTATTCATTTACCCTCTTAATTCACAAAGTAATGGAAATTCAAATATTATAGCACACCACATTCATAATCATCTTACTACCTAGCATACCAACGTGTATATGCAACAAAAATGAGGGAAAAGAATAGGCTAGCAAGGAATAAGAAAACATTTCAAACCATTCCACTTCTTGAGTTGTAACCTCCCACCTTAATGCATGTTATGACCCATTTAACACTACTTATAACATTTATCTTCATCACCTACATATCCTACACCTATATGCTCGAAAATATCAAGAGAAACCAGCTGCCATAGTCGTGTAAGAATAGCAGCAATAATAAGGAAAATAATGAAGAATCCTTCGGCAGCAAGGGGTGAAGGGGAATCAATTCAATCCCATTCAACTTCTTGCACTTGTAACTCTCCACCCCTTTAACACCTCCTATATCATACACCTTCATCCCTAACATCAACTACACCCCTACATTCGAAATATCAGAAAGAACAAGCTGCTGAATTCGAGAGAACAACAGCAGAAACAAGAAGGAAAAGCCAACTCCGATTCCGTCGCATCGTATTGTCGTTTTGATTTGTTTTATTCAAAACAACTTCCAGGCATGTATATGTTGTTTCTTTGCTCTTCAATCAAGTCCTATAAATATTTTTAAACATTATATGTTAAAGATTCATGAGGCAAAACGAAATTATGGCAGCAACATTTTCGAAAAATCTGCACAGGTTCTCGGAATTGGCTTATGTTTTTGTTTGAGATGTTTCTTGTGATTTCAGGAGTTGTTTCGGTTCCAGGCTCCCAAGGCTGATTATAGGCATGATTTACAGTATGTTAGGGGTTTTTTGGTTCATGTGTTTCAGTCCATACACTCAAGAACGAAAGAATGACAGCAACTTTCCCTTAGGTGCAATAATGAGTCACGGTTTTGGTCATTTGGGTGGTTAAGGTGTGTGTTCTAATCTTGGCTATCCTACGGACTGTAGCCATGGTTACAACCCTCACTTACCATGTCTAGGACGTGACCAAGGTGTCCTTTCAAGGTTTGGTTCATGGTTCCCTCAAAATTTTTAAACAACAACACAAGTGCATATTTCGGTCTTTCCATTTCCTGTGTGAGTGTGTTTCGGTTTTGGGGTGTGGTTGTTTTGTGGTTGGCTTCTAGCCCTTATTCATGGTCGAAGCCATGCCTTAGGATGTTGGTAGGAGTCTTTGGGTGGTGGTTCAAGCCCTTGGTCATTAAATTTCAGAATTTCCCCTCAAATACACAAGCTGCTCCTGCTGTAATTTGACAGCAACTTGCTATTCGGTTCATGAGGTTGATTTGAGTTCTTGGCTAGCTTTTAGCCCATGGCCTTGGACTGGAGAGTACCTCAATGAGTTAGGAAAGTCATGTTTTTGGCCGTTCGTGATTCGGTCGAGTTTAGAGGTCGTACGAGAATTTACGGTGAAAGGTGCCAAAATGACTCTCGAAAGAGTGTTTTATGTTTTTGGATTCCTTTCACCTATTTTCGTTTTTTACAGTTAGTATGCATATTTTTCAGTATGTTTGGGGTATTTTTAATCATGGTTAGACATCGGTTTAATGTTGGTTCGGGTTGGGACGAAGCCATGGTTAAAAATCAAGTTGTTGGTCTGAATCGTCTCGTTTTTGGTTTTATTTTTAAAATTTTGTCAAGTTAAGATTTATTGCATGTGTCACATATTAGTAGTAAGTCGCAGCAAGCCTGAGAACGATCCAACTCATCCGGTAAAAATAAGGTTATAATTATATTACGTGCATAAAAATATAAAATGTTTATTTTTGAGATATATGCTATATGTCTTGTGGCCACCTTATGCTTATGGGTTTGGAAGTCGGTAGGCGCAACCGAGGACCTCTCCGCCCGGTGACTTACGACTGGTTTATGATTATGTATGGGTACGGACATCCAGTCCAAGGGCTGTGATTGATCTCTACCGCCCAGTATATTGTGGTTTAGTCTGATCAGGCGCTTACGTTATGTTATGGGCCACTTGCTTAGAAACATTATCTCTACCAGAAAATTATGATATGACATGTCAGAGCTCTATTGAGCAAAGCTTTTACATATGATTTTCAGATATGCACGTAGTTATAATTATTCATGACACGATTTTCACCGTACGCTTTACGATACCATATTTTTAAGTTGCATGGGATTTTAATATATATATTTACTTGTTATACACGATATATACATGTTGAGTCTTTAGACTCACTAGACTTGATTGTTGTAGGTATTGATGAGGTCGAGACTGCGGGCGGAGACCAGTGAGCGATCTTGGGACATCAGTAATAAACCCGAGGACCTCATGATTTAGTTTATGAACCTTTTATTATTTAAACTCAATTTTAATACGTTGGATTATTTTAAGTTGATGTTTACGTTGGATTAATTTTAAACTGTTTGTTTGAAAACAATATTTGCTTCCGCTGTTATTTTAAAGTTAAAATTATTTACATGTTTATTTTATAAATTGGGCAAGTTATTTATTTATTTAGAAAAATTTTAATAATTCCGCAAAAAAAAATTATGAATACGAAATACGGGCCTTTACAGATCAGCTAGTTACTTAAAAACTCTAACATATAAATATCATTCATAATACATTTTTAGGACTTGCTCCAGCAACTCGGATTATTAATCAAGCCTAAACTGTAAGTTATCAGGTGAGGAAATTACTATTCATTCTTCTATTAAAGCCTTTGGCATTTGGCCTGAGAATTTCAATAACATTTATTTAATGTTCAAATATCATCCACAGTTCATTTCAATTACTGATATATTTTCTTGCATATTTATGAATGGATTGATATACCATTAATGAATGGAGTCATGGACAACGGATTTCGGTCCGGAAATTGAGTCCACTGGACAACGTGGCTTCGGCCCGGAAAATGAGTCCAATGAAAAACGGGTCAAAAGTCCCGGGTATATGGTTCATCTGAACAACGCGCACCGAATATTTCGGTCCGGAGAATGGTTCACCCGGCTCGTAAAAGGTGCTCAATTAGAGCCACCAATGTTAATTTATGGAATTCTCATTTATCTATTATTTCATTGCATATCATTCATAATATCTAAATTGTTATGCCTATTATTTCATGCATAATTATGATGAAGTGTTATTTAAAAACCATATACTAATTTAAACTCACTAAGTCCTCAAAGACTTAACCCTCTGTTTCTTTTCGTCTATTGTAATTTCCAGACATAGGAACCCCCGAATTGGAACAAGAGGAAAATAACTGAAGCTGAAATAAGATCATTTGAAAGTTGGGATGATCTGTTTATAAATGAATGTTAAACTTCCGCTGTAACATAATTGTACATATGAATGTTAAACTTCCGCTGTAAAATAATTGTACATATTTGAAATAAGAATGTAAATATTTGTAGATAATCTTTAAATTATAGTAGAAAATATTTAAATTTTTATCTACAATATCTTTCTAATAATAATAATGGTAAAAATAACAATAGAAGTTCAATAAAGAAAGATTGTAAAAAAATGTGGCACTTAGTAAGGGAATAACTAAGAATTCCTAAACCGGGCGCCACAAAATAATTATTGTAATTATTTAATATACGGTGTATTTAAGTTTGATTTTTGAAAATGAGCCTTGGTTGGGTATTTTTACTCGTCGGGTCACATTTTTATCCGGTACGCAATTTTTAACGATTCAGAGGACTTTTTGAGGGTTCGGGCAATATTTTCAAAAACGTACCAAAACGAAATATTTTTCGGGAGTGTATTTGGGCTTGATGGATTTATTTTAATACTTAATAGGCCAAAAAATCTTTTAATCCATTTAATTCTAATTAGAGGCCCATTAATGTACTATATTTTGACTTAAACCTAATTAATTAAACCCTAAACCTAATACCCTCTAGTGGCCGCCCCCTCCCCTCATTCAGCAGCCTCCATCCTCACGTGAAACAAGCAGCATCTCGGTTTTTTTCTCTCAAGTTTTCAAGAAAGCTTCTTCCCCGCCTCTCCGGTGCAAAGTCCTACGCGCGTATCTTCGAGTTTTTGAGCGTATAAACGTTAAGGCACGCTATGTATCTTCCTTTAAGGGTGTCAATCGGGTCGAGTGGGTAGGGTTTCGGGTCAACCCGTGAATTTTTTTATTTTTTTTATTCAACCCAAACCCGAAGCAACCCGAAAATCCCTAACCTGAACATGAACCCGTCTAACCCGAATTTTATTTATTTTTTAAAAAAATTAATGAAAAAAATTCGAAAAAATAAAAAATAATAATAATATTTTAATTTAAACACATAATAACAAAATTTTCGATTTAAATTTGAAAGTTTAATTGTAGAAAATTAAAGTATATTTACTAAATCAAATAAACAATTGTTAAAAAAATAAAAAATATACAAAATAAATATTAAATGATGAAAATTTATCATATAAATATACAATAAATTTTGTTCAAACATACAATATATAAAAATATAGGTAATATTTTCAAAAAAAAAAGTTTTCGGGTCAACATGCGACCCGACCCGACCCGACCCGAAACCCGTCTAACCTGGCACTAACCCGAATCCATCCAACCCGAACCCGACCCGAACCCGATAAACACCAACCTGAACCTGATTTTTTTCATATCGGGTTGACGGGTCATGTTGCATTTTGACACCCCTATCTTCCTTTCTCATCATTCATGCTGTAAATATACAGTTATGCGTGCCATGTATGAAGGTTTCATATTTTTGCATGTTAAATCATTTAAGCATTCGGTTTGTCATAAATCTGCATGTTTACGCATACAACTCACGTTTTTATGATTCTTGTGCAAGGGGACTGTCGAGTTACGTTGCTAAGGAGCTTTATACATCAAGTAAGATGGTGTCTAAGTGCTGGAGTCGAAGCTTGGTTGGTCTAGGTGAGGGCCGAGCGCTTTGGTTGAATACCCTAGCAGCTAGGCGACTAGATCGAGAGGCTGTCGTGCGTCGGCTCTTCAAGGGTCGTCCCTAGTCCTGGACCAAACCCTGGTGGGTCTGAGCCGTGGCCTAGGATGGATCGAATACGGCTGGAGTTAGTGAAGAGGTCGTTTGAGCGAAAGGTGCTAAGGTTGTTCTCGGTTGGGGCATTGTGGGTGGTTAGCGGTCGTGTGCGTCGTGCAGTGTGCATGGGGCTGTGAACTTGGGTTAGGTCTGTCCATAAGGGTCCTAAGGTGGGCTAGGAAAGGTTTTTCCAGGGCTGGAACGAGCTGGTAGGGCCTAGGGTCGAAGGGTTGCACGTTTGGTGGACTAGGGTTGAAGTCGTGAGACGCTAGAAATTTCCAGCAACCTTTAGGCGTTGATCGTAGGTCATACGTGGTCTTGAACGTGTGGTTTAGGGGCTGGAGATGTAGCTTTAAGTCATATTTCAAGTTGGGAAAAGTTTGATTGAAATTCGGGTTGATTCGGGTTAAAATCGGAACCTCGGTCCAAGTTTTAAAACGAATCGTATAATTTTTAGAACGGTAAATTTTAGAACGGACTCGAGTTTATATCTAAGAAATGCTTAATATTATGTTTTGAGGTGTTTTAAGGAGTTTGGTTGGCTTCGGGTCGAAATTTTGAGGTCCACGGGTAAAATGGTCATTTAGGGTTTCCAGGGGAAAATGGTCATTTTTCACCCAGGTCGATTTTTTAGTCCTGACAGCATTCTGATCACAAATTTATCACGTTTTTAAACGTCATGTAACACGAATTTGATTTTTATGTAATTATGAAAATACGTTGCATGCTTGATTTTAAGTAAAAACTACGCATGTGCATAATTTTGATAGTGATGAAAATGATTATATTTTTGAAGGATATGAGGTGGTTGTGACTGACGATATATGTATACGATGAGCTGTAAGGCCAAGGCTCAGTGGATGGATAATACTGTCGCTGATGTCTCCGCCACCGGGTACTACTGTTGTGTAGATGGATCCATCGAATAGAGTTGATACGAAAGTCACAACTAACGAACTAAATTCGATTAAAGAAAATGAACAAGTATATGATGCTATGATAAGATGTTTTGACACGTTATGTTTTTACGATATGTTTACGTGTACGCTTTTAAGATCATGAAAAACATATTTTTATTACAGTAATTATCAATGTTGCTTGTTATGTATATGTATTCGTTATATGTTACAGGTGTGTTGAGTCTTTAGACTTACTGGGTGTGAATGATGCAGGTGAGCAAATTGATCAAGAGATTGGAGGTGTATAAGACTGAGTAGGCGGAGTTGGATGTGCGCACGTGAACTCGAGGACCTTATTTCTCCCGCACATCACGTTTATGAGATAGGAGTGGACATGAATATTTTTACTCATTCATCTTATTATGTTTATTGGTTATAAGAATTTTTACTCGTTCATATTTGTTTTATTTTTTAAAATTACAGTATTTTCATCCGGTAGATGATTACTATTATTTTTGAAAGGTGAAATTTTCGGCAGTGTTGCATGCATGCATAATTTATGAATTTTCGAGAATGAGCCTGAAAAAAAATTAGTAGCATTTTTTAAGTAGTAGATGTTTCAAGTCTGGTCGCCCTTGATGAGGTTACACTTTGAGCTCTGGTTACAATACCTGTTGATACATAGAATAGCGATTGGATTCTATAACAGTTAGATACTGTTTGTTATTATTAAAATTAAGAATTACTATCCTACAGTTTTCTAGTCTCACTAAAAAATTTTTGAATATATAAGAGTAATTGTTTTTTGGTGTTTGGCTAATTGGATTGATCTATTGGCATGAATTTTTTTTGGCGTTCTCAAAAATTTTATATAATAAAATAGTGGATTTATAGTCTCTCTCGATTTGAATTCGGGACCTAGAATCGTACCACTAGACCAAATGCCCTTGGAACACTAGACTCGGAGTTTTTATACTTCATTTTAAAATTGTTTTTACACTTTCTCCAAGATATGGCTTTCAGCGCCTTACTCAATTCTAAATCCATGATCAAGTGCTATTCAGACAGCAGTATTAGATTAAGTTTCTTAATATATTCAAAAGATTTTTATAGGTTCAACAAGATTCTACCACAAAGCTTTTCCAGAGAGAGTGTCAAATACAATTTTTTGAAACCTTATATCTAATCGTTTTCATTGGAAACAATAAAAATCGAAGTATTAAAGATCTCGAAGATAATCGAATATACTGAAATGAATTACTCGCTCAAAATTTATGCAAGTCTTCAAATGTATTACAGTCTCAAAAGTTTATCTCATACATAATTTATTGAAAGAAATATTCTTATGAAAGACTCTTCAATGTCACAAACTGACGTTGGACTATTCTGCGTTATAAGTTCATGAGTAATGAAAGAAGCAATGTGGTGTTGTAAAAGTGACCTAGTGCTAGTTTTTCAAGCGACCGATAGAAAATCTAAATTCGAACCTCTATAAATATACGTATTATTTTATGATAGACACGATTGAGTTTACCGATTAAGTTGGCATATTTCATCTTATTCTTCTGTTCAAGCTTGTTTGCACCGGAGGATTTGTTTTCATCACTTTGTCAATTCTACGATTATTGTGAGGATATTAATTTACCATGGAACATAGAAAAAGATTTGCAAATATCATCACTAGTTTTGGCTACTTAACATGTTATGTCTCAGGACGTCTCTATCGAGACTTATTCCATCCCTATTTGTAATATATATATATAAATATATATTACATAAAAAAATATTGTAAATATCTCGTCAATTGATGTTAATAATGCTATTTTTATGGATAAAAGGGAAAATTCAACTACTAAAAAAACATTGAGTTCACACGAAAGCTCGGAACTTGCCATGTGAAGATTCTTGGGCCTTTCATGTGTTACTCATCCACGTTTTCTTTGTTTAATTTGTGCAACTAATTAATGATTTGACTATTATTTAAATTTATATTACTGATATCTTTCATGTACAGTTGGGTTTGATAAGATATATTTGTCATAAAGCTATGTCAAATTCTGTGTTAGTCGTGTAGTGCATATGCCCAATTATTTGGATTATTCCCCGTCACAATATGCATGTCCCATTGTAATGAAACAAAACTGGTTAGGAAATTTACAACATCATTTGTTTGAAAGAAATTAAAATTGTTTTTTCGTCATTTTCCATATCCACTCCAACTTCAAATTCCTTGGAAAACTGGAATTTGTTTGATTAGTAAATTATAACGAGGAAGAGTTAAACAGATATGTGTCTTGGTAAGTAATTGAGTTACTAACAATCAAAGTTATAGGATGATGGAAAAGTTGTCCGAGTTAAAAGGGACACTAAGTTTGAGAATTGTGCAATCTTCCGGTTCGGAAAACATCTTGGAGATTGATTGTTGAGATTTGATATAATATGCGATAATGGGATATTTTAGTTTGTTAATACAGATAACTAATAAATCGAGCCAATGTGATGAAATTTCTAAGCCGATGGAAACTTTTTATTTCTAAACCTTTGGTTGTGCTTTTTCCATGGACGGCTTTTACATATCTTATTTCATTTCGACTTGGCACTTGGAACCGAATTACTGAAAATACTCTTCTGGATTCATGGGATCAGTTCATAATTTCTTGTTCGTTAGATCTTTCACTCGTATTACTTACAATCACGCGATTGCATCGAGTCAATCGTATCATTAACCCTAATCAGATGGTTCTTAGGTTAGTATTCTGATTGGTTTTCAATTATTAGAACATCATCCAAGATTGAAACATTTGAAATTTATTATCACACATATTATTGATAATGTCTTAAATTCTAAGCTTGAATTTAATCTATCCAAACAAGTCAATATCTCACGGTAGCGTCGATTTAGTTTGGAGTGGGAGATTTGATTTGTGAAACAATCAGATAAACAACATGAAACCACATTGATATGACTTGTATACTCAAAAGCCAAAAACACCCAAGAAATTTAGTAAACGAAATGCACAATTAAAGAAAAAGGAGAGTAGCATTTCAAGAAACAAGTCAAATATTATTTTTGAAGGGAAACATATGACAAGCATTAACAACCCTAGCTTAAATGGAAGATAAATGGGGTAAAGATATCCATTTTCCAACTATCCTTTCTTCTTCAAAAGCAAGCATCAAGCAGGCAACAACAGCAAAGAGCAGCCAAACTGCACCAAAAATAGTTCCATTCATTCACATTTTCTATATCAATTCAGCGAATGTGAGTAATCTACAAAACGAAAAGCGGGGAAATTACGATATTCAACAATTTTTTTCCATATATTATTCTGCACTGGCGATTATATTTTTAAACAACCTACTTAGCTCTAAATATTATCCTATGCGTGGTGCTAAAAAAAAAAAAAAGAGAGTCAAAGAAAGTTATACATGAAAAATATATTTCACCTAAGCAATTTATTTAAACTAATCCTCGTATAAATATTGGTAGCAAAAATTTGGAGATTATTAGATTTCAAATATCTCTATAAATACGTTCCATCTAAATTTGGAGAAGCTTAATCAACAATACATATATAATACTAACGATTATAAATCTCTATGAACTAAAATTTAATTTTCTATAAAAAAAATTTTAAAAATATATAGATTAGGTAAGTCAATAATAATTAATAAATTCAAATATAGGGCGATAATATTATATGATAATAAAGTTTATTAGATAATCCCTGAAAAAGCGAGCAAAGCCTGGAAAAGGCGCGTGAATACCACCACTACAGAAGAAGCACAAAACCCTCCGCGGGCCGCCCCAACCCTCGTGGGCCACCCACCGACCTGGTGGTCCACTTATCGAAAAACCCCAAAAAATAGAGAAAATAAACTAAAATAAAACCCCAAATTACCCAGATCTGAACATAAAACCAAATCCGCCAATCAATCGAACACGGAAACAACTAAATTGACCAAATCCGAAAAAATTCACATGATCAGATCCGTTTACGTACCATCCTTCCATTAACCCCGTGCTACCGGATTGCTTTTGAGGAGGCGGCGCGCCGTATTGAGGCGCGTACTGTGGCGGATATCCCTGGGGTGGGTAGCCCTGCTGCGGTGGGTAGCCCTGCTGCGGTGGATAGCCTTGCGGCGGGTAACCCGCTGGAGGATAGGCATCATTCGGATACGCCTCCGGAGGATATCCTGTAAATAAAAAAAACCCACATAAAAAATCAGATACAAATCTTCAATCAAACAAAAAAAGAAGAGAAAAATCGAAGATCAGATCATCTAATCACTCACCTTGAGGGGGAGGAACACCAACTGGGGGTTGATTCTGGTTGTAGTAACTCATGATCTCGCCTTAGTTTATTATTTTCCTCCCTCTGTCTAAGGTCTGCTCCTTCCCTACTCGGAAGTTCAAAAGTATTTGCTTGTAGAAAGAAAGGGAGAGACACAATCGGGATTGCGATTACTATTTTGTATAATAAAGGCTGGAATGAGTGCGCGTACACCACGCGTAATACATTTATTTTTTATAAAAATTCATATGAGACGATCTTATGTATTATATTTATGAGACGGATTTTTTATTTTGATCATTAATAAAAAAATTATTATTTTTTAGACTAAAAATATTATTTTTTATTGTGAATATCGTTTACGGTTGACCCGTCTCACAGATAAAAATTCGTGAGACTGTCTCAAAAGATACATATCGTTTACTTTTTATCCTAAGTAAGAATTTCTAAAATCTAATTTTCCAAAGATATTCATTACTGCTTCTTTTATAGATTAGATAGATTATCTTAGATAATTAAAGTTGAAACAAAATTATAAAAATTAATAATTAATATTGTATGATAAAATATATATTGTTTTGTATGATTTTACTATACAAGATTTATTATATATTTTTCGAGATAACGAACAAAATACTCTTGTATTTATTTTAAAATCCGGAATCATTAAAACTTCAACCAACATACTGTACACAAGCATATGAGAAATTTTTGTTGTCAAAATTATTAATTGAAACAATACCTGAATGAATTTTGACTCACATAGTCTCTACTTTTTATTAAAGTTTAGATAATCATAAAAAGCCTTCTCCTGCGTAAGTCAAGTTTTTCTGACCCTTTCGTCGTAACTCGATAATATTTTTCTCTCTCAAAATCAATCAACGTCTCCAACAAAACCGTTCCACATAATATTTTATTCTTATACTCTCCACGATTCTCTCTAGGCTCATGTTTTTTTCCCTATTCCATAATTTCTCTCAGATATATTTCACAAAATACCGATTTCTTTTCTCTTAATCTCTCTGGTTGTTGGTTTGGCTTCACGAATTTCAATTCAATCTTTCACAGAATGTAAGTTTCCTTCCTCTTAATCTCTTTAATTCTTGGTTTTGATTTACAAATTTTTAAATACGATTATCTTACCGTTTATGCTCACTACCTTTACCCAAATCTTCTCAATTTGTAGCTGAAACGTTATTCTTTGCCCTTTCACATTGGTCTGTCGAATGCAAACCTTTTACAAAATGTAAGTTCGCAAATATCTTCCTCTCAGCTGCTCTCAACCGATGTGGTTGTTATTCGTTTCGATTTCCGCATATGAGTAATGAAATTTGAATGTTAAATTTGACTGAGTATTGTAAGGTCCAAAATTAAGGTGACGTAATCCAATTGCATGCAAATCTAAGAAATATGAAAAATAGTTAATTAATTGATTTTAATTGCTTAAATGGTTATGTGACATGCATGATTAGAAGTTAAATAGGAAGACTGAGGGCTGAAAAATAGTAAAATATTTTTATTAAATAATTAATTTTAATTATTTAAAATATGAGTGATGATTTTTCATATTTTTGAAAATAAGGAGTTTTGAGGTGATTTTATACGCCGGGACGTAAATTTTATCGATGTCGGTTTTTCAACAAAAATACGAACTTTTTGGCAACCCAGCTAATAAATTCACAAACTTATTTTAACAAAACTATTTTTATATTTTAATTAAACTTTGATCAAGCACTAATGAGCCTAATTACATTTTTAATGAGCATAAACTTAATTAAGGGATTAATTAAGTATTTAAAGTAATAAACATCACCCAAAACCTACCTACTACACGGCCTCACACCCCAACATCACACGTACACACACATCTTTTGGAAGAGGAAAAAAATCGAAGCTTCAAGAATTTGTCAAGCCTAGGCTCTCCTCATCGCCGTTCTTCGTCGTCAACGTGTATTCGTGCGTTTTACATGACATATATCTCCTTTTTCTCGTCTATCACATCGTACTATCGTTTTTAATTACGTTATTTGAAAACATGGTGTTCTTATTATGAATTTTCGGATTTTTGCATACACATGAGTCAAACTAATGGTTTTATGTTCCAAATCACGTTCTTTATGTACCAAGGGGGTGCCATGATGTTAAGTTATGAACAAACAAAGATTTTACATGAATTAGAGTCCTAGACACACACCAAACCCACGACAATCACAAAAGAAATAAGATGGAATCGAGTTTGTTGTCTTGGGGTTCATGGGGTTCGGTTTCATGGTTGAGGGGCTGGCTTGGTCTTGGCTTACGGTCAAGGCTGGCCAGGGATGGGGTTCAGTCGAGGGAAGAGTCCTAGCCAAGCTAAGACTCGAGTAGGAGGGCTGGGAGGAGTTCTTGCTAACAAGGACTCCTACCCGAGAGCACCTACGCAGCGCACAGCTTGCGCAGATGGTGCAGGGAGATGGCCTCAATTCAGGGCTCAGGGGCTGGGCTAGGGTGAAACTTTAGGGTCCTAGGAAGGTGAACTAGAGGTTGGTTCAGGGGCTAGGGCGTCGGCTAGGTTCCTTAGTTCACAAACTTAGAGTCCATGCATGTTGGATCTCTCGGCAGCTGCATGATCATGGGAAGGGAGTCACGTTTTCGAGTTGTGGTCGGATCCTATGGGTTCCAAGGGTCCAGCAGGGTGTCTAAAGGGGTTGGTCAGGGTTAGGACCAGCTTGGCTCGAGGGTGGCTCGTAGGAATCAAGCCATGGCTCAGGTCCAAACTTTAAGGGTCGAGTTAGGGTTTTAAAGGAGCAAAATAATTGAAAAATGGCTCACGGGGGTCGAGTCATGGTTCACGAGTGCTAAAATAATATAAAAAGTCTAATTTTTAAATTTAGGAATTTTATTCTAAAAGTTTGGGATTTTTCGGGATTAAAACGCCTTCAAAACGACTAATTACGAATTAATTAAAAAGTCTAGTATTTATGCTAAATAAAATTATGAGAATTTTAATTTAGGCCAAAATAATTATTTGGGTCATGTTAGAGTTAATGAAATCAAGAAAAAGTCAAAACCGAGAAATTTTACGTCTAGGGGTAAAACGATCATTTTACACCTAAAATTAGTAAACGTCGTGGCAGTGCTCTGAATGCTGTTTTTATGATTATTTCGAATTGTTTATGAAATTTACATTATTAAATTGTGATTTTTAAATGTCCATGGATTTTTATGATTTAAGGTTGACGTTTAAAATATATGTGCATGCTTGGTTTCAAAAGAAAAACAATATATATGCATTATTTTTTAAAGTGATGAAAATGTAAGTAATTGTTACTATTGAGGATATGAGGATTTGAGGTAAGAATGTGAATATCGTGAGGGAAAAGGCACTAGAGGGAGCCCATTTATGGGAAAAGGCCCCAGAGGGAGCCCGACGATCGTATTTTCATTCGATGAGGATAGGCCAAGGCTCAGTGGACGAGAAATCGTCGCTGATGTCCCCGCCGCCCAGTATTGTGGTTATATGTTGATGGATCCATCGACATTTGAGGATGAGAAAAGTCACAAGTAACAATCTAAATTCAATGAAAGGGAAAATGTTTATGATCATGATAAAAGGATACATGTTATGAATGAGGTAAATGAAAAATGTTGAGGTTTATGTTATGCATGTCATGGAAATGTTATTTTTACGTAAAAGTATCTTTCACTGTTGCATGTGATTTTATACGTATTACTTGTTATCAAGATTATGGTGTGTTAAGTCTTTAGACTCACTAAGTGTGATGGATGCAGGTGAGTTTGATGGAGGTCTTGATGGTTGACCTGACTGGACTGAAGGTGCACACGATCCGAGGACCAGCGCTTCTACTTTTCCGCAATTATGATTTATGATTACGATTTACGTTAAAAGATTTTTTAGACTATTTATTTATGCTTTTGAGTTATTTTTGAGAGAATGATATTTTTCACGTTTATTGCTTATTAGGTTTGGTAAAACAATTGACGATTTCGTGATTTTTAAATACTAGTTGGTTGATGTTTTATTTTAAAGTGGGCAAAATATTTTATAAAAATATTTTCATGTATTGGTAAAGGTTCGGCCGTTTCATGTTATGTTTTAAAAAAATATATATTTTTTTAGCACTTTTTAATATTAAGAAAGGCAGACGTTTCAGGTATAATATTTTTTGTTGAATTTCGACTTCTAATTCAATCAAATTGCGTTTAATGTCTGGTTGAAACGACATGTTTCACTTTTATGTTAGTGAATTCGAAAACCACATTCAAACATTAAATCAAATTTTTCGATGTTACAACCAGACATCAAATCAAATTGCGTTTCGACTTCTCATTAATAACTTATTCAAAATGCGTTTTTATGTTTATTGGAAAACTGAAGCTGGTCTCTTGATGATTTGTTTAGATTTTGTTTACTGAGGATGGTGATGAATTTTGTTGGAATTTTATCGAGTTGAGGCATAAATGATAATATGAAAATGCCACTTGAGTTTGTTTTGCCAGTGAGTTTAGCGGTGATGCCATCACATAACTTGACCATAGAATTGTAATCAGATTAAGTGATCGTTTGTATTTCTTAATAAGTTCTGATGTTTATTGGAAAATTGAAACTGAAATTTGAATGTTGAGACACATTCTACGATTTATACTTCATTTAATTATATATATAGTTTGATACAGATTCTCTATTAATCCGGAATCAGATTTTGCTAATTTTTATAAGAATCGTAATTTTTTTTTTAATTTGAAGCATCTAAGAATCATATTCATTTCAGTAATGTGTGCTAAGAACCAAGAAGAATATAGTGGCAGATGCTTCTAGGATTTGGCGTTCGAAACGCATGTTGAATCATCTCTTTCAAAAAGCAATGGCATCAACTCCCAGAAGAAGATTTGGCTACAATAATTTTGTGAAAATTGATGGAAGATTTTATTATCCTTATTTTAAAATTTTAGATAAATTCATATATAAACGATTTTAGATCGATTCTTTTAAAATTCATGATGCCAAATACTTACATAAAGGTGCATTTTGATGATTTCAAATACATTTTTTTATGATTTCAAATACTTAACATAGCATAACACATGTGTTATACATAACATACAATCATGTTGAATTTGATTGAGGTATTGTAACATATGGGCGTATGCTATTAATTGTATGCTTTTTTCATTTTTGTTCTAGGATTCTTTGTGAATAGCTGGATGTATGTTGTTTTTAAAAAATCAGATGGTGGGTGAAAGGTCTAAAATACGATAACGTAACCTAATTGTAACGTCTCGAAAATTTGAAGGTCCACGTGAGCCACATGCATGCAAGTTATCAAATTCTTATGTATTTTAATTAAATTATTTTAATTGCATGAAGTGATTATGGTAGTCATGTTTATATGTTTCAAATGTAGTTTTACTAGAATGCATAAAAATTGTGTTTTAAATGTTATTCGAGACGCGATCGAGGAACGTAGACTGGAGACTGTAAAGGAAAAATATTTTTATTAAATGATTATTTTAAATATTTAATATATGATTTATTTTATTAGGTATTTTCTAAAATGATGTATTTTTACGCGTAGAGTCGTATTTTAAACCGACAATCAATCTTTGACGAAAATATGGACTTTTTGGAGACTCGGTTATTATTTTCGAAAAGCAACCTAAACAAAATATTTTAATTATTATCTAATGGGCTTAATGGACCTAATATATTATGATTAATAGGTCTATGCTTGTACCATGTATTTTATATGTTAAATAAGCCCTAAAACATTAAAACCTATACACTACAACTCACGCACAAAACCTAGAGGAACTAGGAATCTTTCTCCCCTCACCCCACACGATCACAAGCCACACCACAAGGCTGCTACAGGTGAATATTGAAGAAAACAATTCAGCAAGGCTTCACCCCGCGTCTTTCCGCCAATGCCCCTCGTATCGCAAGTTGTTTTTCGAGCGTGAAATATGCAAAGGCACGCTTTAATCTTCCTTCAAACATATGTCACACCATATTATATATATTTAATTATGTTTGCATGAAAAATAAGATGCACCACTTGTATTTTCGTTTTTATGGCTAAATATGCATAAAACTAGAGTTTTCATTTTCTAAAACTCTTGCTAATGATGCAGAAAGGGGCTGCCATGGTAGAGATACTTGAAGGGATGTTTTTCCTCATGTTTAAGGGTCCCTAGGTGCACGTCTAAAGGCTGGAAAAGTAAGGGTAATAGGATGAACTAAAATAAGGTTTTCATGGGACCAAGGGTTGCGTTTTTGGCCCTAGGAAGAAGCAGGATGTTAGCTGCTGTAGGGACGTGATCAAGGGTCCTATTAGGGTCTAGTCATGGTTCTAGACAGCTCAAGGGAAGGCTGGTGCGAAGCCTAGGAAGAAGTCGCGCATGGCCTTTATGTCACGGCTTGAGGGCTGTGGCTTATAGGCTGGTTATGTTCCGTCCAGTATGGTCCCTAGGGAATGGTCATGGTCCTAGGATGGTCAGCCAGGCTCTGGATGGGTTGGATAAGGACTAGGGTCTAAGGTGTCATGGGATGGTTAAGCTAGGGCTCGAATAAGATAGGGCAGAAATTTAGCAGATGGTCTAGGCTTGTTCGAGGGTCTTAATTGGCTTGATTTGGGTTGTATTTGGTATAGTTAGGTGTTATTAAACTTTTGGTTCAAGTTTGGTTAAGTTTTGAGTCAACACGAGTCAAAATCGGGATGTACGTCTGAATTTAAATACGAATTGAGAAATTAGCCGAGAAGCTTAATTTTACTTCTAAGAAATATTTATAGGCATAATTTAAGGTGATATGTTAAGTTTGGAATGATTTGGGTCATCTTTTTACGGTGCGTTTGGTAGAGGTGATTAGGTAGGTTTATTTTTTTAACCCATCTAATCACATGTTTGGTAAGAGTGATTATTTAACAAAGACTATCTCTCCTATGAATGATTAGGTTATATTAGATGTGATAAAATAATCACTTATCACCCCATATGATTATTTATCCCTCTCTTAATCCATCCTATTTTTCCAATTTTACCCTTCTCCTAAATTCAAACTCACCACCACTCCCTACACCGACCGCCGGTCGTCCGCCGCCGCCGATCGTCGACCATCGCCGCCGTCGACTGTCGCCGCACGCCGCCTCCTGCCGACCGTCGCCAACCCTCACCTCCGCCGACCACCGCCGCTGCCGTCGCCGACCGCAGCCGCCTCCGTCGACCACCCCCTCCTCGTGTCGGCCGACCGCTGGCCGATAGCCGGACCGCCGCCACTTCCGTCCGGCCAACCACCGTCGACCACCGCCACAAAACTGGAAGGGCAATTTTGATAATTCATCAAAAGATTATTATTTATCTCATTCTTAAAAATCATACCAAACATAATATTATTTTATCCTTATCTACTTCAATCATTCTTTTTATCATTTCTCACTTAATCATTTCATTATTTTATCCTCCAAACCAAACGTAGCCTTAAGGTCTAAGGATAAATTGGGAAAGTTAGGGTTTCAAGGGTAAAACGGTCATTTTACACATGAAAAATGTTAGACGTCCTGGCACTGCCCTGAATGCTGTCATAAATGTTAAAATATTTATTTTAAACGTTTATGGACTTTTGTGACATTCTAAAAGACATGTTGCATGCTTGGTTTAAAGGAAAAAATGTTTTATATATTCATGGATTTTTATAAGTGATAAAAATATGAAAAGTTGACATAGGTGAATTGATTGTTACTAATACGATGATACAATGATATTGTAAGGTCTAGGAAATTCGAGCTACGTAACCTGAGTGCATGTAATCTAGGTTTTTTATTTAAAATATGTTATTATGATTTTTACGCATTTTATTGCATGGGTATTGCATGGTTAAGTGTGTATTTCATTGGTTGTTAAAGTTTCATGCGTTAGGGTTTTAAATTGTATTTCGCGCTCAAATGAGTAAAGGAGAATGATGATAATCAGGAAAAATATTTTTATTGAATAGTTATTTTTAATTATTTAATATATGGTGTATTTAATTATGATTTTTGAACATGGTCCTTGATTGGGTATTTTACTCGCCGGGTTATATTTTTAGCCGGTACGCAAATTTTAACGATTTGGAGGACTTTTTGAGGTTTCAGGCAATATTTTCAAAAACTTATCAATTTTTCGGGAGTGTGTTTGGGCTTGACGAGTTTATTTTAGTGCTTAGTGGGCCCAAAACTCTTTGTTGGAACTTTTCAAGTTCGCAATTTTAATTTTGATGATAACAAAACTTGTTAATTATGTTACTAATAATCTACCTTAATGGGCAGCATCTAGGATCACTCACGAGCTGTTTACATTGCAAGCTGAAGACCTAACTGATCGCACAAACTGAATCAATCTAACTGATTACGTCAATTGAGAAGTTCAACTGATTGTCCAGTTGACAAGTGGTTCAGCAGGAGACCTCAGAAGCCTGGCCAGCCAAAAGAGTGTTCAACTGATGAAGAAACCCAGCTGATTAGTTCAACTGAATGAGAGTGAAATCAGTTCAACTGACCAGTCAACTGATTTCACCAGCTCAACTAAAGATCAGTTCAGCTGACCAGTTCGGAGCATCAGTCAGAATCTTTCAGTTATAGATGAAGACAAAATCTTTCAGTGGATTCCAGCTGTGCATGAAGGTACAAAGACATTGTCCAGTCAAAGGACAGTGATGGACGTTGAATCAGAGCATTAAAGACAAAACGTTTCAGAAGGGGAGTCGAAAAGTCGAGACACAAAGTCCAAAAAACGAATTCAAGATGCAACAGATACAATAAATGAGTCTCACTGTACGTTCAGTTTTTTCACCTATATAAAGAGAAGATCAGTGAAGACTAAACAAGTTGAAGCAAGAAGAAAAAGAACGATATACAGAAACAAAAGCTTCAAACAAGATAGAAAAAAAGGGCACGCACATTGCATATTTTCTTTCAGAAGCATTCAGCCCAGAGGGACACTTTAATATGTTATCTGCTTAGTTTAGAAGCCATTTTCCCTCAGTGTGTGAGAACATATTTGTTCAGTTCTTTCACACAAATTCTCTCAACCACTCAAATACAGTCATGCACAAAGACGTTAAACTTGTGTATGTAGTCTTTGACACATAGACGTTAAAGAAGTGTTGGCTGGAAGGTGCTGCCTTCAGTCGTAGCTAGGAGTTCAGTTTAGGCAATAGTGTAAGTCCTAGCTGAGTGGGTTTGTACAAAGAGTTGTATAAATCAAAGTCTTCTAGTGGATCCTACTTGAGGCGGTAGAAGGGGTGAGGTAGAAGCAGTTGAAGTCTCCGAACATCCATAAACATATACCCTTTTTCGGTTATTCAGTTTACATAAGTTAAAATGTTTTCTAATATAACAGTTTTCTTCACGAAGGATTACTTCAAGTTTTTTCCGCTTGATTTTTAACCAAACTCGATTTAATTCATTGGTGTTAATATTCTTAGAACACGAGCTATTGCAGCTCATTGGAGAATATTTTGTTTGAAGCATCCGAAAGATGCTCAACAAACGATCCTTCAATTGGTATCAGAGCAGGTTGTTCTAAGAAGAACATTTGAAGAAAACTCTGTTTTAAAATTTATTACTTTAAAATAGTGTTAAAAGCTATTTAAAATTATTTCATAATATTTTCAAAACTATTTGAAAATATTTATATGTCGCTATTTAGTAAAGAGTTGAGAGATTGGCTCTGGAACTAATGTTGTAGCCACTTATTTATACTCTTTTCTTAGGGGTTTTAATTAGCCTGCAGGGGACTGAGAATCATCTGCAAAAGATGCACAGCTAAATTGATCGTTGAACAAGTTTTCAGTTGCAAGCCTACCAGATCAGCTGTTCTTCAGATGAAACTCATCCATGCTGGAACGTTGGTTGATTAAATCACCAGCTGTATTCCAGTTGAGCCTAGTCAGTCTTCTCGACCAGTTAGTCTGCGAAGAAGTCAAGTTCGAGCAGTTTAACTCGTTTCTCTAGCAAATTGAACTCACAACCGATGCAGCATTTCAAGCAGTCAAGCAACCAGTTGATGGTATATCCAGTTCTATTGCATAAACCAAATGATATCTGATGTTGTTTAAAATATGCTACTGTTGTAGTAATTTTTCTGGTTCAACTGATGTATGTACTCAGAAGTAATTACGAGGAAATTTATTTAAATAAACATCATATGTGTTCAGCTGTGTTTGGTTGTGACTGAATGGATATTTCTAGATCTCTTGTCTACATTGCTTGAATGATTATAATATCTGAATGAATGATTATATAAATATCTTTCAGATATAAGTTTTTATTCAGTTTTTGAGGGGGAGTTTTTCAAAAACTACTTTAAATTCAGATATAAAGGGGGAGCTTTTAATGATTTTTGAATATACTAACCCTTCAACTGAATATATTGCGCTTAGTTCAACCAACAATTATGTTTATGATTTAAGTTTACTTTAAAATTTTTGTGACTTTTATGCTTTTGAGAGATTTTGAGATATTAAGATGTTTATGCTTTATTTTGGAAAAAAAATGTTAGTTATAGGTGTAACGTACCGTACTTTTAACTATTTTAAAATTTGCGAAAAAATAAAAATTTTATTATATAAGAAATAAACTCTCAAATTTCTATTAAAAATAAACTGTTCATCCTAAAATAATTGAAATAAAAGGATCACGAATAAAGTTTGCTAGAAACACTTGTTTAAACTTCGTAAATCAAAACATGAAATCAGAGTAATAAAATTTGTCGTGCGTAAAATCTAAAAAAAGGGCGGTCCTCGGGTTTAGCCTCCCACTCAGTCCAAGTCAGCTCACTGGTCCGCACCCCTCGTCTCCTCAAAGTCATGCTCACCTGCATCGATCAAGTCTAGTGAGTTTAAAGACTCAACATGTATAAACTGGGATAACAAGTACTACATAGTAAAGCCACATGCATCTTTAAAGTTGAGCGTACATATTTGAAACTTGAACGTAATAGCATAAACATACTTGGAACTTGAACATGCGTGTAAAATCTTGAACTTACATACATAACATAGACGTGCCATAACGTGAAACTTTTCTGAAACATGCTTGCAACATACATACTTGAACATACATGAACTTCATCATTTTGCGTAGAGATATGTTTCAAAGCAAGTGACCCATACATAAAACGCCTGATCAGACTAAACCACAGTACTGGGCTGACAGGGAAGATCCACTGCCACATACATGAGATACCCGTTCATGCTTTAACGGGTGGATAGGTCCCTGATAATGGTTTACCGCTTTCCAATCCTGATCTAAACCCGATCATGCTTTACCAGGGTGGATTGGTCCCTGGTCATGATTTACCGCTTTCCAATCCCATACATAATTTGGTCACAAGCCATTTAGCATACCTCAAAAACTTAAAAATATTTTCTTTTGCACGTTGAACATACTTACTTACTTGGTGTTGAGGGATTCGTTAGATCTCGCTTGGGGCCACTGCTGCACATACAAACAAGATTACATGCACTTAACTTTCATAACTTAGAGGTAGGTAATCGCGCTCACCACCGAAGTACATAAATAGCTTATGACGTTCTAGATCACTCGGGACTTAACCTCGTTAAATCATCGTACAAACCCATGACATCGAACCCCGAAAAATCTCTAAAGTGACGTGTGAACATTTCCCAACAATAAAAGACATGAACTCACTATTTGAACTTTAAAAGAAGTGGAAACCAAACACTTTTACAGATGGGGCCGCGCTCGGGCTGTAATATATTATCGCTCGAGCGCCAGGTCTACTAGAAACCTACCCTCGGACAGAAGGAGTGGCGCTCGGGCGGTAAACATTACCGTTCGGGTGCCGAGTCTTCTGGACTCCGCGACTCAGAAGCTTAAAACTCCTAACTAAATCATACGAATCGTGAACCAATCCATCAAGACTCATTCTAGGACGCTATGACACTGACTCGATTCCATAAAACACCCCAAACGTCCCCAAAGAAACGACGTACCACATGCAACACAATGGAACCCATAAACTCAAATTTTTGACACAAATGGTTCCTACGACTTCTAATGCAACCAAGGACTATCGACACGAAACAAAGCATCAAAACTCATCCCAACATCATACCCCATATTCCTAAACGCAGCAGCGATCACCGGTTGATCCCCAACGAAGCCTGCAACAATAAAACTTCAAGAACACATCAAGAATATATTTTTCGGAAAAATGCAGTTTGAGCAGTCCCACAAAAACGGCCATAACTCACTCAATTCTTATTCAAATATTTCGGATTTACTATCAAATCGAAGGTATCAAAAAGTTCTACGTTTTATATGTTGAAAGTTTTCCAAAAGGTTGACCAAAAAGTTACAGTATTTAAAATGACAGCAAACTTCGAGTTTTGAGATCCAAAAACCGTTTCAAAAGTGATCCAACCATATTTGCTCAAAATTTTGCATAACATTCACATGTTTTTCATACAATAAACATCAAAATTAATAATATGACAAGATCGATACGAATCGTCCTCGAAATTAAATCTTACCAAATAACTCCGGGTAGCGACTCCTCATGTCTGCTTCTGTCTCTCAAGTGGCCTCTTCCACTGATTGATTCAGCCACCGGACTTTGACCAACTTGGTCACCTTGTTCCGAAGTCTCTCCTTCTGTCTGTCTAGGATTTGGACTGGTCTTTTCTCATATGACAGATCATGAGTAAGCAGTAACGGCTCATAACTCAAAACATGCGAAGGATTCGCTAGGTACTTCCTCAGCATCGAGACGTGGAACACATTGTATACACCGGTCAGATTCGGCGGTAGGGCTACACGATACGCTAATGTCCCAACTTTGTCAAGAATCTCAAACGACCCAATAAATCTCAGACTAAGCTTGCCACTCTTCCCTAATCTCATAACACCCTTCATGGGTGCTATCTTCACGAAAACGTGATCACCTACGGCAAATTCTAGATCCCTCCTTCTCTTATCAGCATAGCTCTTTTGACGACTCTGGGCGGTCTTCATCTTGTCTCGGATCTCGACCACCGCATCTGCAGTCTGCTGAACGATCTCTGGATCAAGTTCTGATCTCTCACCGACTTCATCCCAATGAATCGGTGATCTGCACTTTCTTCCATACAATGCCTCGTAGGGAGCCATACCTATAGATGATTGGAAACTGTTGTTGTAGGTAAACTCCACAAGATGTAGCTTAGATTCCCAAGTCACATGGAAATCGATTATACATGCTCTCAATAAATCCTCCATAATCTGAATTAGTTGCTCAGACTGGCCATCTGTCTGCGGGTGAAAAGCTGTACTGAAAAGCAACTTCATCCTCATGGCTGGGTGCAAACTCTTCCAGAAGGACGATTAAAATCTCGGGTCCCTGTCTGACAATATAGAAACTGGGATCCCATGCAATCGAATTATCTCCCTGATGTAAAGCTCCGCATACTGCGTCATGGAGAAAGTCGTCTTCACTGGTAAGAAGTGTGCCGACTTGGAAAGTCGATCCACTATAACCTAAATAGCATTGGATCCTCTGACTGACCTCGCAAACCAACTACAAAGTCCATGCTGATATTCTCCCACTTCCACTCGGGGATAGGGAGTGGCTTAAGCATTCCTGCTGGCCTCTGATGCTCTGCCTTCACCTGCTGATAAGTGAGGCATTCAGACACAAATCGACGGATATCTCGCTTCATACCTGGCCAACAATAAAGAATTTGCAAATCCTTGTACATCTTTGTACCTCCTGGATGGATGGAGTACGGAGATGCATGTGCCTCTGTCAGAATATCCCCTCTGATCGAAACACACTAGGCACCCACATCCTTCCTCTGTACCTCACAATACCATCGAAAAATGTGTAGAGTACACTGCCCTTGGCTTCATCCTCCAGTCGCCGATTCTGCAACTGCTCATCTGAAGGCTGATCTGCATGGACTCGGTCAAGAAAAGAAGACTGGACTGTCAGATTAGACAGTTTAGGAGCTCTTCCCTTAGGATAAATCTCTAACCCAAATCTCTGAACCTCTGCTTGAAGAGATCTCTGTGCTGACAACTGTGCTATAACTGCGATTTTTCTGCTCAAAGCATCTGCCACCACATTAGGTTTCCCTGGATGGTAGCTAATTTTACAATCGTAGTCTTTTACCAACTCCAACCATCGTCTTTGTCTCATGTTCAGCTCTTTCTGCGTGAAAAAATACTTGAGACTCTTGTGATCAGTAAATATTTGGCATTTCTCTCCATACAGATAATGTATCCAAATCTTCAACGCAAAGACAACTGCAGCTAACTCAAGATCGTGAGTCGGGTAGTTCTTCTCATGCACCTTCAACTGCTGGAAGCATAAGCTATAACCTGACCATGCTGCATCAACAATGCGCATAAGCCGAGCTTAGATGCATCGGTGTATAGCACAAAATTGCCTTGACCTGCTGGAATGGCTAACACTGACGCTGAAATGAGAGCTTGCTTCAAAGTGTCAAAGCTCTTCTGACATTCATCACTCCATACGATTTTAGCATTCTTCTTAGTCAATGAAGTGAGTGGCACTGCTATTGAAGAAAATCCCTGAATGAATTTCCTGTAGTAGCCTGCTAAGCCTAGGAAACTGCGGAACTTTGACGCATTCTTCGGCTCAACCCATTCTTTAACTGCTGCTACCTTAGCTGGATTCACTTCGATGCCGCTGCTAGATATTATATGACCCAAAAACACTACATTCTCCAACCAAAATTCACACTTACTGAATTTTGCAAACAACTTGTGTCTCTGCAAAATCTGCAACACTGTACCCAAATGCTGAACATGCTCCTCATGGCTCTTCGAGTTTATAAGAATGTCGTTAATGAACACTATGACGAACTGGTCTAGGTAGGGCTGAAATACTCGATTCATGAGGTTCATGAAAATTGCTGGAGCATTCGTCAGTCCGAACGGCATCACTAAAAACTCGAAATGACCATATCTGGTTCTGAAGGCTGTCTTATGAACATCTGCATCTTTCACCTTCAGCTGGTGATACCCCGATCGAAGATCTATCTTAGAGGACACTGTAGCTCCCTGCAACTGATCGAACAAGTCCTCCATCCTTGGAAGTGGGTATTTATTCTTGATCGTTACCTTGTTCAGTTCTCTGTAATTGATACACAGCCTCATGCTCCCGTCTTTCTTCTTCACAAAGAGCACTGGTGCGCCCCATGGTGAGAAACTAGGGCGGATGAATTTTTTGTCTAGAAGCTCCTGAATCTGCTGCTTGAGTTCTAACATCTCAGCTAGAGCTAACCGGTACGGTGTCTTAGAGATTGGCACGGTTCCTGGCAAAAGATCAATTGAAAACTCCACCTCTCTCTCTGGTGGAAGGCTTGTGACGTCATCCAAAAAGACATCAAGAAAATCTCTGACTACTGGCACATCAGCTATTGATGGAGTGGGTACGTCAGGTGCGGAAATAATACTGGCCAAGAAAGCCTGACATCCCTTGTAAATAAGTCTCCGTGCCTGCATGCAAGAGATTATGCGAGGGAAACTCCTCCATCTCGCTGGCTCGAAGAGGAACTGCTCCATGTCCAAAGGTCTTACCAACACTGACCTTTTCTGGAAATCAATGAGAACTCTGTTCTTCGTCAGCCAGTCTATTCCCAAAATGATATCAAATTCTGGCATCGGCAACACGACTAGATCGGCATATACTAAGTGGCCCAGCAGTTCAAGATCGATGTCTCTGACCACGCTAGTAGCTGATAATTCTTCCTCTGATGGGACTGTCACTGAATAGCTCACGTCAAGTCCAATAGACTTGACGTCTAGATGATTGGCGAACGTCTTTGAGATGAAAGAGTGGGTGGCCCCTGAATCTATCAAGGCCTTCATGGCAAATCTTTTTATGAAAATATTTCCTGAGAGAAGTTGGTATAAGACAAAAACTTATAGCCTAAAAATTCTAATCTTAACCTCAAGCACAGTATAAAAATCTCTACACAAGTCACCAAATATACTACTAGGACACTAATATTCCCAAATAAACTTTTAAACATGCATGGCAAAAATAATACGGTGCTTAACTAAATGAGTTTACCGGTCAATAATGTCGTGTCTGGGTTCGCCTCCTGAGCATGCATGGTGAATACTCTTCCTTGAGTCGGCTGCCTCCACTGTGGGCACTCCTTTAACATGTGATCACTGGCCCCGCACTTAAAGCACTTGCCTGATCTATATAGATACTGTCTCGGATGTTGGCGATGGCACTTCGGGCACACCGGGTACTCACCCGGCCTCTGGTAAGCCTTTTGCTGTGGAACAGGACCCTTGCCCTTCGCTGGCCCCTGAAATGGCTTTTTCCCTGGCTGCCCCTGGTAAGGCCTCTTAAACTGAGGTCGCTGTAGCTGCTGCTGCGGTGCCTGATAGGGCCTCTTGCCCTGCCTGTCAACCTCAATGTCTGTCTGATCTTGCTCTGCCGCCAAGGCTCTAGACACATCAACGACATACGTAGTCGGACCAGCAACCCTCACATCACGGCGCAAGATCGGCCGCAAACCATCCATGAAATGCCTCAGCTTCCCCTGGGCATCATTAGCTATCAGGGGCACAAAGTGACACTGTAGAGCCCAAAATCAGTACACATAAACCCATGCATTTATTTAATTGTTAAATTATTTATTCAAGTTTAAAATGCTTTATAGCGATGCATGATCTATTTAAATCGCATTATTTTAATTATTTATGTCTATGTGATGCGCATTAAATGTTTCCTTGAGTTTCATGTATCAGACGATTATTCGATGCGGGATTGATGAAAAGAGACCGGCGACGATTTTGGAAATTTTAAAACGTTGTATTTTATTTAAGTTGGGTGTGTGGCATTTTAAAAGGTTTAATTAATTTTTAGCATCTTAAAAGCTTAATTTAATTATTAGGTGATTTTATGACTTTAAAGTTTTAAGAATTTGTCACTTGTACATTTTATTTTAATCAAGAGATGTTATTTAAAGTTAGGAGAAGGTTAGTATTTTAATTAGTTGTTAATTATTGATTAAGTAATATTTTAATCCCTTAATTTAACTAAACTCACACACACACACCGAGACACACACACACATACACGTTTTAACACCCACAACACACACACACACATTTCAATTCAGATTTTTATTTTTAGAACAAAACCTAGGGTTGTTAGAAAGAAGAGCAGCCACCCCTATTCCCCACAATTTCCCGGAAGTTTTCGCCACTTTCTTTGTAAGAAAATCATGTCACGTTTGTCCCGGATCGTCTCTCCCATCCTTCCCGCTTCGGTGTCGTCAATCGGTAACGTTAAAGATTTAAAGGCATGTATATTCTGTTTTTCCTGCGTCGATCTCATCATATTATGTGTCGTAATGTTTATTATGCGTAAAAATTCATGTATGATATGCAAAGTTTGAGCAAAAACTTGTTGGATCTATTTCTGAAACTTTTTTGGATCTAAAACTCGAAATATACTGTTCTTTTAAATACTGCGATTTTTCGTTCGCTTTTCTGGAAAAACTTTCAACATACAAAACATAGAACTTTTGGATACCTTCGATTTGACAGTAAATTCAAAATATTTGGATAAGAAATGAGTGAGTTATGATTGTTTTTGTGGGACTTCTCAAATTGCGTTTTCTGAAAATATATGCAATTGACGTGTTCTTGAAGTTTTATTGTTGCAGGATTCGTTGGGGATCGACGGGTGATCGTTGCTGCATATAGGTATATTGTTAATGATGTTGGGATGGTTATTGATGTTTTGTTTTGTGTTATTAGGCACTTGGGATAAAGAGTAGTCGTAAAAATCATTTTGTTGTCAAAAGTCGTGTTCACGGGTTTATTGTGTTCCTTGTGATGCGTGGTTGTTTTGGGGAAATTGTATAGGCTTGAGTCAGTGTTATAGTAGCCTAGGATGTATCTCGAGGTGTCGATTCATGGTCGGGATGATCGAGTTAGGGAGATTAAGTCACAAGCACAGAAATTTTCATTAATTTATTCATCCCACAGGTACACGGACCCGTACACGGACCTTGACACGGGTTCCGTGGCTTTGTTCCTTCGAAGTGTCATTTTCCAGAGCCTACACGGACCCTTACACGGACCATGACACGGGGTCCGTGTCCTTACTTCTTTTCGGGTATAATTTTACAGAGCCTACACGGACCCGTAGCTGGACCTGGGCACGGGGTCCGTGTACTCCATTTTTGGGCAAGATTATGTTGTTTGGTTTGGAGTTTCGTTGTCATGGTTAGTACGATAATTAAATGATGTCAAGTCACGAGTGATCTAGAATGTCATAAGCTATTTATTTAATTCAGTGGAGAGCATGAATACCTATGTCTAAGTTATGCAACTTAAGTGTTGAAATTCATGTTAGTATGTGCAGCAGTGGCCCAAGCGAGATCCAACGAATCCCTCAACACCAAGTAAGTATGTGCGACGTGCAAAGAAAATACTTTTAATTTTTTGAGGTATGCTAAATGTCTTGTGACCAAATCATGTATGGGATTGGAAAGCGGTAAAGTATGACCAGGGACCAATCCACCCCGTTAATTTATGAACGGGTTTAGATCAGGATTGGAAAGTGGTAAAGTATGACCAGAGAGCAATCCACCCGTTAAATTATGAACAGGGATCTCATGTATGTGGCAGTGGATCTTCCCTGTCAGCCCAGTACTGTGGTTTAGTCTGATCAGGCGTATTTATGTATGGGTCACTTGATTTGATACATGCCTCTACCCAAAATAATGAAGTCTATGTATGTTCAAGTATGTACGATGTAAGCATGTTTAAGAAAAGTTTTATGTTGATGGCACGTCTATGTATGTATGTACGTATGCTCAATCTTATTTATGCAAGTCCAAGTTCCAGTATGTACGTTCTATTTTAAAGCTGCATGTGATCTTATTACGTAGTACTCGTTACTTCCAGTTTATTCAAGTTGAGTCTTTAGACTCACTAGACTTGATCGAGGCAGGTGAGGATGAGTTTGAAGATACGAGAGGTGGGGACCAGTGAGCTGGCTTGGACTGAGCGGGAGGCTAAACCCGAGGACAGCCATATTTTAAGTTCTTATGAAATGTTCAAAATACTCTGATTTCACGTTTTGATTACAATGTTTGATCAAGCATTTTTCCTTAGTAATTTTAGTCATGTTCACTCTTTTGCAAATATTTTCGGTTGGACAGTTCGTTTATGATCACAGTTTGAAAGCTTATCGGTATTTATGAAAATTTTTATTTTTCCGCAAATTTCAAGTAGTTTAAAAGTACGGTACGTTACAGACACCCCCTTTGAAACTTCCTGACAAAGTCTGCCACGCTGATGACTCCCTGTCACAGCGTCATGAACTCCCTTGTCAATCTGGAGCGTACTTCCTCAGTGAAGTACTTGGAGTAGAAAACCTCCTTGAATCCATTCCACGTCAGTGTTTGCAAGTTCACTGACACCGACGTACTATCCCACCACAGTCTGGTGTCCCCTGTCAGAAGGAATGTGGCACACCTGACCCTGTCTGCATCTTGTAGCTCCATAAAAACAAAAATCACCTCGATGGACTTAATCCATCCTTCAGCTATCATCGGGTCAGTAGTCCCCGAGAACTCCTTAGGATTCATCCTCCTAAACCTTTCATACACTGCCTCTGGTCTGGGTCTGGGCCTCGCCCTCGTGTCCATTACCGCCTAGTTTCCCGCAAACTGTGAGAAGAAATGAGTCATACCTGCAAGCATCTGTGCCTGCATATATGGCGGTGGAGGATGAGGTGCATCTCTCCCCTCCTCACGAACCTCTCTGTCCTCATCCCTTGCTTCCCGGTTAATCAAGCGTCTAGAAGGCATACTGATCCAACAATTTACCCAACACGTAAACACAATGTGCATGAATATAACATCAATAGCATAAGATGCACGTAATTTGGACTTAAAACATGGACATGCCGAAATCATGACTTAATGCTTAATACATGGAATAATTCAAAACCTTAAAACTTACAGACTTGAGGTGTGGCTTCGTGATCTTCTCGCAACTAGCAGTAGGCGTAACCCTTTACAAGAACACCACTCTCATACCAACTGTAACGTACCGTACTTTTAATTATTTTAAAATTTGCGGAAAAATAAAAATTTTCTTACATAAGAAAAAAAATTTCAAATTTCTATTTAAAATAAACTGTTCATCCAAAAATAATTGAAATAAAAGGATCACGAATAAAGTTTTCTAGACACACTTGTTTAAACTTCGTAAACCAAAACATGAAATCAGAGTAATAAAATTTGTTGTGCGTAAAATCTGAAAAAAAACATGGGCGGTCCTCGGGTTTTGCCTTCCACTCAATCCAAGCCAGCTCAGTGGTCCGCACCCCTCGTCTCCTCAAAGTCATCCTCACCTGCATCGATCAAGTCTAGTGAATCTAAAGACTTAACATGTATAAACTGGGATAACAAGTACTACATAGTAAAACCACATGCATCTTTAAAATAGAGCGTACATATTTGAAACTTGAACGTAATATCATAAACATACTTGGAACTTGAACATGCATGTAAAAGCTTGAACTTACATACATAACATAGACGTACCATAACGTGAAACTTTTCTGAAACATTCTTGCAACATACATACTTGAACATATATGAACATCATCATGTTGCATAGAGATATGTTTCAAAGCAAGTGACCCATACAAAAAACGCCTGATCAGACTAAACCACAGTACTGGGCTGACAGGGAAGATCCACTGCCACATACATGAGATCCCCGTTCATGCTTTAACGGGTGGATTGGTCCCTGGTCATGCTTTATCGCTTCTCAATCCTGATCTAAACCCTATCATGCTTTACCGAGGTGGATTGGTCCCTGGTCATGATTTACCGCTTTCCAATCCAATACATAATTTGGTCAAAAGTCATTTAGCATACCTCAAAAACTTAAAAATATTTTCTTTTGCACGTCGTACATATTTACTTACTTGGCGTTGAGGGATTCGTTGGATCTCGCTTGGGGCCACTGCTGCACATACTAACAAGATTACATACACTTAACTTTCATAACTTAGAGGTAGGTAATCGCGCTCACCACCGAAGTACATAAATAGCTTATGACATTCTAGAACACTTGGGACTTGACCTCGTTAAATCATCGTACTAACCCATGACATCGAACCCCGAAAAATCTCAAAATTGATGTGTGAACATTTCCCAACAATAAAAGGCATGAACTCACTATTTGAACTTGAAAAGAAGTGGAAACCAAACATTTTTACAGATGGGGCCGCGCTCGGGCGGTAATATATTACCGCTCGAGCGCCAGGTCCACTGGAAGCCTTCCCTCGGATAGAAGGAGTGGTGTTCGGGCGGAAAAACATTACCGCTCGGGCGTCGAGTCTTCTGGACTCCGCGACTTAGAAGCTTAAAACTCCTAACTAAATCATACGAATCGTGAACCAATCCATCGAGACTCATCCTAGGACGCTATGACACTGACTCAACTCCATAAAATGTCCCAAACGTCCCCAAAGAAACGACATACCACACGCAACGCAATGTAACCCATAAACTCAAATTTTTGACACCAAATGCTTCCTACGACTTCTAATGCAACCAAGGACTATTGACACGAAACGAAGCATCAAAACTCATCCCAACATCATACCCCATATACCTAAACGCAGCAGCGATCACCCGTCGATCCCCAACAAAGCCTGCAATACCTTGGTGCTCTGCCCTTACGGTATACTTCCAAACCAAACCTCTGAATTTCCGATTGAAGAGGTCTCTGCACTGATAACTGAGCTATGATTGCAACTTTCCTGCTCAAGGCATCTGCCACCACATTAGCTTTTCCCGGATGGTAACTAATTTCGCAATCATAGTCTTTCACCAGTTCCAGCCACCGTCTCTGCCTCATGTTTAGCTCCTTCTGCGTGAAGAAGTATTTCAGACTCTTGTGGTCAGTGAAAATCTGACACTTCTCGCCATACAAGTAGTGTCTCCAAATCTTCAACGCAAAGACGACTGCGGCTAATTCTAAATCGTGCGTCGGGTAGTTCTTCTCATGTACCTTCAACTGCCTGGAAGCATAAGCTATAACCCGACCTTGTTGCATCAACACTGCGCCTAATCCGAGCTTAGATGCATCGGTATAAAGCACAAATTCACCTTGCCCTGTTGGCATGGCTAGCACTGGCGCCGAAATAAGAGCTTGCTTCAAATTATCAAAGCTCTTCTGACATTCGTCACTCCACACGAATTTATCATTCTTCTTGGTTAGTGAAGTGAGTGGCACTGCTATGGACGAAAATCCCCGAATGAACTTACGGTAGTAACCGGCTAAACCCAAAAAGCTGCGGATTTCTGATGCATTCTTCGGTTCAACCCAATCCTTAACGGCTGCTACTTTTGCTGGATCCACTTCAATGCCACTGCTAGACACTATATGCCCCAAAAACGCTACTTTCTCCAACCAAAACTCGCACTTACTGAACTTCGCAAATAACTTGCGACTCTGCAAAACCTGCAACACTGTCCTCAAATGCTAGCTATGCTCCTCATGGCTCTTCGAGTATATGAGAATATCGTCAATAAACACTATGACGAACTGATCAAGGTAGGGCTGAAATACTCGATTCATGAGGTCCATGAAAATTGCTGGAGCATTCGTCAATCCAAATGGCATTACTAAGAACTCGTAATGCCCATACCTGGTCCTGAAGGCCGTCTTGTGAACGTCTGCATCCTTCACCTTCAGCTGGTGATACCCTGATCGAAGATCTATCTTAGAGAACACTGTAGCTCCCTGCAACTGATCAAACAAGTCTTCGATTCTAGGGAGTGGGTACTATTCTTGATCGTTACCTTGTTCAACTCTCGGTAATCGATGCACAGCCTCATACTCCCATCCTTCTTCTTCACAAAAAATACTGGCGCGCCCCACGATGAGAAACTAGGGCGAATGAACTCCTTGTCGAGAAGCTCTTGAATCTTTTGTTTGAGCTCTAACATCTCAGCTGGAGCTAATCGGTACGGCGCCTTAGAGATTGGCACTGTTCCTGGCATGAGATCAATGGTAAACTCCACCTCTCTCTCTGGTGGAAGACCTGAAACATCGTCTGGGAATTCACTGACTACTGGCACGTCGGATAAAGATGGAGTGGGCACATCAGGCGCTGAAATAATACTGGCCAAGAAGGCCTGACACCCCTTGGAAATCAGCCTCCTCGCTTGCATGCACGAAATCATGCGAGGGAAGCTTCTCCATCTATCTGTTTCAAATAGAAACTGTTCCATGCCCAGCGGCCTAACCAATACTGATCTTTTCTGGAAGTCAATCAGGACCCTGTTCTTTGTCAGCCAGTCCATTCCCAAAATAATGTCGAACTCTGGCATCGGCAGTAGAATCAAATCTGCATATACTAGATGGTCCTGCAATTCCAGATCGATATCCCTGATCACGCTAGTTGCTAACAGCTCTTCCCCGGATGGGACTGTCACCGAAAAATTTATATCTAGGCCAATGGACTTGATGTCCAGATGATTAGCAAAAGTCTCCGAGATAAAGGAGTGAGTGGCTCCTGAATCTATCAGTGCCGTTGTGGCTAATCTCTTAATGAAAATATTCCCTGAGATGCGTTAGCACAACAAACTAACTTGTATCCCAAAAATTCTACCATAAACCTCATGCAACAAAAGACACTCAAAATTCCAACTAAAACACTAGTATTCCCAATTAAAACTAAACATGCAAGGCAAAGAAATCCATACTGTACTGAATTAAATAAATTACCAGTCAAAAGGGTAGTGTCTGGGTTCGCCTCTTGAGCATGCATGGCGAAAACTCTCCCTTGCGTTGGTTGCTTCCATTGTGGGCACACCTTCAACATGTGGTTCGTAGCCCCACATTTAAAACATTTCCCGGATCCCCATAAGCACTGACCGGGATGCTGGCGATTGCATTTCTGACACACTGGGAAGTTACCGGGCTTCTGAGATGCCCCCTGCTGCTGGATAGGACCCTTGCCTTTCGGCGGTCCCTAATAGGGTTTCTTTCCCGGTTGCCCCTGGTAAGGTTTCTTGAACTGAGGCCTCTGATGCTGTTGCTGCTGCAATGGGGCCTGATAGGGCCTCTTGCCCTACCTGTCTGCCTCAATATCCCGCTGGTCTTGTTCTGTCGCCAAAGCCCTAGAAACGGCAACTGCGTATGTAGTAGGGCCAGCTACCCTCACATCACGGCGCAAGATCGACCGCAAACCATCCATAAAATGCCTCAGCTTTGCCTGGGCATCATTCGCAATGAGGGGCACGAAGTAACATCCCCTCTCAAACCTCCTAACAAACTCTGCAACACTGCTATCTCCTTGTCACAGCGTCATAAATTCCCTAGTCAGCCGGGATCGTACTTCCTCAGTGAAGTACTTGGCGAAGAACACTTCTTTGAATCCATTCCAGGACAACGTCGGCAAATTAACTGCCACCGACGCACTGTCCCACCAACGTCTGGCATCGCCTGCTAAAAGGAATATGGCACAACGGACTCTGTCTGCATCCTGCAGCTCCATGTAGTCAAAGATCACTTCGATGGACTTAATTCATCCCTCTGCTACCATCGGGTCAGTAGATCCCGAAAACTCCTTAGGATTCATCCTCTGGAACCTCTCATACACCGCTTCTGGTCTAGGCCTCTCCCCCGCGCCAACTACAGCCTGATTCCTCGCAAACTGTACGAAGAACTGAGTCATTCCTGCCAGCATCTGCGCTTGCATATCTGGCGGTGGAGGTGGAGGATTGGCTCTCTCCTCATTTCGGGTCTCTCGATCCTCTTCCCTTGCTTCTCGGTCAACCACACGTCTAGGAGGTATTCTGTCCCATCAATTACCCAACACGTAAACCCACTATGCATGAACATGATATCAATGACATAAGATGCACGAAATCTAAACTCAAAACATGGATATGCTGAATTCATGATTCAATGCTTACTACATACATAATGCAAAAATTAAAACTTACAGACTTGAGGTGTGACTTCGAGAGCTTCTTGCGACTAGCAGTAGGCATAACCCTTTACAGGAACGCCGCTTTGATACCAACTGTAATGAACCGTATTCTTTACTACTTAAAATTTGCGGAAAAATTAAAAATTTTCTGGAATATAAACATCCATACGGTCGTCAACTCATCGTTCATAAAAATATCTTTGAAATCATCCAACACCAATAAAAATTGCTAACAAAATACTTGTCCCAAACATCTCTCACCGAAACATAAAAAAAAAATCAGAGTATTTTAAACTTGCATAAAAATGTTAAAATAACATGGGCGGTCCTCGGGTCTAGCCTTCCGCTCAGTCCAAGCCTGCCCCTTGGTTGCCACCTCCGGTCTCCTCATAGAAATCCTCACCTGCATCGATCAAGTCTAGTGAGTCTAAAGACTCAACACGTATAAACTGGAAATAGCGAGTACTACATAATAAAACCACATGCAACTTTAAAATAGAACATACATACTTGAAGATTGGATTTGAAATGAACTTGAACTTGCATACGTACATAGACGTGCCATAACTTGAAAGCTTTCATAAACATGCTTACATACTTGATCATACTTAACCATACATGACTTCATTTTTGCGTAGAGGATGTTTCAAAGCAAGTGACCCATACATAATAAACGCCTGATCAGACAAACCACAGTACTGGGCTGACAGGGATGTATACACTGCCACATACATAAGATCCCCGTTCATAATTTAACGGGCTGGTTGGTCCCCGTTCATAATTTAACGCTTTCCAACCACGATCTAACCCGTTCATAATTTAACGGGGTGGAGAGGTCCTCGACCACGTTCACCGACTTCCAAACCCATTCATAATTGGTCACAAGACAATTAGCATACCTCAAAAACTTAAAATATTTTCTTGCACGTCAACATACTTACTTGGCGTTGAGGGATTCGTTGGACTTCGACCGGGGTCGTTGCTGCAACATACTAACGTGAATTCATAAGCTTAACGGGTGTAACTTAAACGTAACAGTCAAGCTTACCCACGAGTTCATACATTTCCTTAGGACGTTCTAAAATTCCCGTGACTCGACATTGTTAAAAATTGCACTAAACCAAGACATCAAACCTCAAAGCATACCATAATATTCCCCAAAACTCAAGTACACGGACCCCGTGCCCAGGTCCGGCTCCGGGTCCGTGTGGGTGCGGTGGAATGACTCGTGAAGAAAAGGGAAGGCACGGACCCCGTGCTTAGGTCTGGGTGGGGGTCCGTGTAGGTGCGCAAAAGTGAAACTCGGGAAGAAGTGAGGACACGGACCCCGTGCTAGGGTCCGTCTAGGGGTCCGTGTACCTACTGTGAACGCGAACTTACGAAAAATTTTTGTACATGTTTTGCTTAACTTTCTAGATTCGATTGCACGGACTATGAATCGACACCCCGAGACCCATCCTAGCATGCTATAACATCAAACCAATTTTGTACGACATCCAAAGCAACGATGTTCACCCTATGGCACATACAATTCAAAAAACGTGGTAATCGACACCAACTCGATTCCTACGACTACTAAGGTGCTCGAGTACCTATCGACACTAAACGACATACAAAATACCAACCCAACATCATAATAATCATACCTAGACGCAAAAACGATCACCCGTCGATCCCCAACGAAGCCTGCAACAAATAAACTTCAAGAACGCATCAATATCATAATTTTCTAAAAACGCAGTTTGAGCAGTCCCATGAAAAACGCCATAACTCACTCAATTTTTATCCAAAAATTTCGAATCTTATATCATATCGAAGGTATCAAAAAGTTCTACGTTTTTTGCGTTGAAATATTTCCCAAAATCTTGACCGAACATTCGCAGTTTTAATAAGAACAGTAAAAACGTGGTTTAGATCTAAAAATTTTTCTTCAAAATCGATCCAAAGAATTAACCGCTCAAACTACTACACATCATACATGGATTTTACGCATAAAAACAATGCAACACATACTATCACATGATCGACGCAGCAAAAGAGAGATTATACGTGCCTTATGATAACAAACGTTACCAAAACGACGTCACCGAAGCGGAGATAGAAGCGAGGTTGATCCGGAACGATCGCGCAACGATTTTCTTGCCACAAAATACACAAAACCTGCTGGAAATCTAGTGGAGGGGGCGGCTGCTCTAGGAACAAGAGCCCTAGGTCTTTCCTTGTTTTAAAATAATAAAAATGTGAATTGTGATAGTGTGTTTGTTTAGCCGATAAGTAGTGTGTGAAATAATGTGTGTGTGCGCGTGAGTTAGGGGTGAATTTAGGGAAATAAATTGCATAAAAATAAATTAACAACTAATTAAAAGTTAATCAAGCACTAACTCACAATTTCTTGGAAATAAAATACACACTGGTTTAAATAACTCCTTAATTAAAATAACACCCACACAATAAAAAGTTTAAAAGTTTTAAACTCTCAAAATTACTAAATAAGTGCTTTAAGCTTTAAAAATGCTAAAACTCAATAAATTATTTAAAATGCCCCGAACTTAGCTTAAAATAAAATACCAGATTTAAAATTGCCACCAATTGTCACCGGTCTCTTTTCCTCAATCCCGCCTCGAATAATCGCCTGAAACGTGAAACTCGAAAAACATTTTAACGTGCATCACCATAAACATGAATAATTTAAAATAATGCATTTTCATAAATCATGCATGGCTAAAACTCATTTAAAATTAATTAAATGATATAATAATTAAACAGATGCATGGGTTATACGTGTACTGAATTTGGGCACTACATGTGATATCCAGACCGTAAGTCTATCTTTGAAAATACCAAAGCTCCTTGATCAAACAAATCTTCGATTCTAGGTAATGGATACTTATTCTATACTGTCACTCTATTAAGGTCTCTGTAATCGATGCACAGTTTCATGCTCCCATCTTTTTTCTTCACAAATAGTACTTGTGCGCCCCATGGAGAGAAACTAGAGCGAATAAATCCCTTGTCTAGTAGCTCTTGAATTTGATCTTTTAATTCTTTCATTTCAGCAAGTTCTAGGCGATATGGTTCCTTAGAGATCAGCACGGTACCAAGCATCAATTCAATAGCAAATTCTACCTCTCGTTCGGATGGGACCAGTAACATCATCAGGGAACACGACCGGAAAATCCTTGAAACCTCCACGTCCTCGATCGATCGACTGTCAGTAGTAGGTACATATATAATACTAGCAAGAAAACCTTGACAGCCTCTCCGGATTAGCTTCTTCGCACATATGCATGAAATGATATGCGACATATGATTGTTTTGTGCAGCCTCAAAGATGAATGCTTTCTCATTGGGTCGTGTAATAGATACTAACCTCCGCCAACAAATTTCTGAATGTCATGTTGTGAAACCCAATTTCCCGTTAAGCCCAGCCTATTTGAATAAAACCCAACACATTTGAGAAAAATAAAAAGGATAGCATATCGCTAAATCCAAAGAAAAAAAAGATTTCCCCACCCCTGCAACCTGTCGCCCCTACCTCATTTTTCTGCAGCCACCACGTAATGCCTCCAGTAGTCGGAGAAGTCGCGCATCATCCCAGCAACCTTCTTCCTCTAGTCTTAAAATATATTTCCTACAATGAATCGAAAGATTTTGAGCTCATCAGCCATGTTTCAATCTCATGTGCGCGTGAGCTATATTCCTGTTTTATGTAAGATTTGGGATTTGATTCTTAGTTGTTCTTGGTCGATTAGTTTATATAAGTGAAACATTAAGTTTTCCCCTATTGTTCAGCTTGTTTTCTTACCGTGAACAGCATTTGTCTATATTGGCGTGTAAGAATATCGAGTGGATGTTGTTTGCTGTTATGTGCCTTGAATGTTTTATTTGATACATTCTTGCGTTAATTATTTCGGCATAGCATATTGAGCCTTGAATCTTTTGATGTTGATTTAAGTTGATTCTGTTGATATATATTAAGTCATCAGAGGGACAAGTGGGATAGGATTAGCCACATTTCAAGATGACAGCTATGGACGAGCGACTTAGATAATCGCAATCCCAATGCTACGTGCATGTACGAGCATCGATTTCATGATGCTTTCCTGGCACAGGTGGGCACTATTCTTGTTGATGCTATTTGTTTGGAATTCGTTTGGTATTCGTTATTCCATTGCTATCATTCATGCATCTCATAACATTGCATTTTATTTGGTATTATTACATGTCATTTATTTATGTCATAATTTTATTGGTTTGTCGTACTATGGTCCGACCCTGTTTTCTTTTTATGTTGTTGTTGTCTTTTTTTATGCCATAAAAGGTTATTCTAAGGGATTTGATTTGGTACCCATTAATTGTGTCGGTTTGTGCCAGTGTCCCTAGATATCTATACATATATTATTCTAGTTTGATACTTTTTGTCAGGGAGATGCCCTGTGTAGCAGTATTGTGAAGTTTTTATGTTGTTTTGATTTTGTTTATGACATGTTGTGTCTAGTCGTGGTCAGTGCGGCTAGGATATTGATTTGGTTGATTGTGAACTTGATGTTATTTTCGAGCGTATATCGTTGTTGTGTTTTTTTGAAATTTTTGGGTTGTCTTTTTTACGGTGAGGCCATGCAAAAATTTCTGCAGGCCCAAATAAACATTTTTGTAAACTTGTTTTTGTTGTTTACACTAATTAATCCCTGTTGTTTGATAATTAAATATTAATTAGAAGTAAGGGCCCTCACACATGTACAGTTAATTACCTGAATATAAGCTTTGAATCGATTCTCTCAATTTATTTCATAATTATAATTATAGTAATTTTGATATGAATTTAATATAAAGTAAATTCCTTTTAAACACCTGGATAGTTTTTATTGCATTTCTATTTAAATTAATCAATGTGTTTTGTTTTGTTATAAATATGTAAATTGCTAAGGACCAGCAACAAGCTAGTTGGGGGTGTAATTAATAATAAAAATTTTATATTTATTAAATGTTTTGTAAAATGTTTATAGTTTAAAGTATTAAATATGTAAGTTTTATAATAATTTTTATAAAATATATGTGTTGTATACTTGTGATATTTTTGTTATTTTTACATGTTTGGTAAAACATGAATAACTTTGGCTATAAAAAAGAGAATGATTTAATTCTTGAATCTGTAGAAATTTGATTGCTATATCCACAATATTTATGAAAAGTGGAGATAAATTTATTTTCATAATTGAGGTCAAATTGAGCAACAAGTGAAAGTGGAACCAATGAATTACAGTTTTACCATACTTGAGTATTTTGACCATATACGTAAAAATATACTATGTAAATTGTCAGGATATTTCACCAAAAATCATTCAACCCAATTATCTACAACTTTTGGTTTATGTGGAAGAATCAAATCAGTTGATAAAATTGTCAAAAGATGGGTTCAATATGCAATCAAGGATTGAGTCATTCATGTAGTCAAACTGCACCAATTATATGAAAAATTATATTTTATTTTTTTTCTCTCCCCAAATTCGCAATAGAAGTTTATTGTGATGAATGAAATCATCCCTCATTCAATGAGATAAACATTGATTTTACAAGTTTCTCTAGCTAAGTTTTTATTTCAAGTTTTTTATTTTCATCGTGAATAGCTAATTTTCTAAAGTAGAGATGAAAAGATGATAATCTTGTTATGATAATAAAGTAATAATTTTTAGTTATATTATTTAATCTTTATTTATTATTTATGTTATATTTTGTTTATTTTATTTATACATTTTTATACCTTACTTATAAGTGTGAGTTTTTATTTATTGATGCTATATGTCATATCAAATTTTTGGCACCACTTAAATACTATTTTTATATTATTAACAATTTAAAGTGGTTACTTTGATTTACTATGTATGAAAAATTCATAATATTGAATTATTTGTATTATTTAAATGTTAGTTTGATATTACCAATCATTTAAAGTAGTTGCCTTAGTTTGGTGTCTACAATATATAGCTCAATAAATACATGAGAACATTTATGAATTTTGGTGTATATAATATATAGTAAGAGAATAATATATAACAATAATATAAAAATTATTATTCAATATATAATAACTATTTTATGAAGTGCATTCCAATTATGTTATTTTATTTTAAATGTATTTAAATATAACTAGTGGATCCTCTAACCTAGACACTATAATTTAAATTTGAACATACAAAAATCATCATGTAAGGTTCAAATAATTAAAAGGTAAAAAAATACAAAAAACATTATTGTGAACTTGTCGTTACTTTAGTTTTCCCGTGGATACGATATTCAGACTAACTGAACTATATTACTTGTGGAGAACCTGCTCTTGGTATTGTAACAATCAAAATTTTGGCAACGATCTAGTATTTCTCCGAGCAACAGAGACGTATAGCTAAAATCTGCATAAGGTATTACAACAATACTCCAAAGACTCTTTCAAGCTTATTAATTTTGAAAAATATTCCCTTACTTTTAGCCCAAACGTCGAGCTGGGAATGATGGAAATGACTAAAACTATATTCATGAACCCTATTGTGCACAACAACGAAATTTATTTGGGCTTGAATATTATTCAAATCTGGAGAAAATATTTTCTCATAGTCAATACTTGAATTTGAGTATATCTTCTTGCTAAAAATATTGTTTTGAAGGTCATTACCTTTCCATTATCACCAATTTTCTTGTTGTAAATCCATTTTCTTCCTATGGGATCAATTCCCTCAGGTGGATCTACTAAGGACCATACTTGGGTCGAATACAGGGTGTCCATCTCAGACCACATGAATTCAAACTTTTAAAATGAATCAACATAAAAAAATGCTTCTTTGAAGTTTCTTGGATCACATCGATGAATGGACTCATCTTGATTCTCTTCAAGAAGCAGGATCATCCTATTAGGTATCCTTGATGCCCTTTCCGATCTCTATGAGCGTGTGTTTCTTCAACTGGATGTTTGTGTGTGTGTCTACTATTTAGAAATGGGTGGTGGCCAAATCTCTTCAAGTTCTATCATTCTGCCTTTTCTGATGAATAGAAAATACTTCTCTAAGAAGGTGATATTTCTTGAAACAAACATTTTTGTTTCTTTGAGATCATAGAAATAATATCCATCAGAACTCTTTAGTTATCGCACAAAGTAACACAAATTGGCTCTACTATCAAATTTGTCTCCCACCGTCTTCTTCAAATAAGTAGGACATCTACATATTTTTAAGAAAGAATATTTGGGAGGTTTTTCCATCTATATCTCATATGTATTTTTATCCACTGCCTTTGTATAAACTTGGCAACATTGTCGCAGTCTCAAGGGCAAATCCCCAAAATGATGGCGGCAATTCAGTGAATCCCATCATAGACCGAACCATGTCCATTAATGACCGATTACGACGTTCTGACACACAATTCAAATGGGATGTGGCAGTTGGAGTCCACTATGAGAGAATCACATTCTCCTTAAGATAGTCTTGAAAATCAGTACTTAAGTATTCTTCACCCCGATCAATCGAAGTGTTTTAATACTCTTTCCTAATTATTTCTCTACTTCAACTATAATGTTTTTCATATCTCGAAGTTGTGGAAGTACATGTCGAATCCTTCACATATGTTGAATTATGAACCTCTACAGTTGACACCGAATATGTCGTAAAGAAAAGCCTACTCAAATTCTTGACGGATAGGGAAGGAGACCCGGTACAAAGTTATTCAAATGGTCAAAGTCAAATGGCTAAATAATTCGGAGGAGGAAGCTACTTGGGAGACTGAGACTGAGACTGAGATTAGGAGTCGCTACCCAGAGTTATTCGATGAGTTTTAAATTTTGAGGACGGAATTCTAATGAAAGGGGGAGGAATTGTAAGGTCCAAAATGCGATAACGTAATCTAACTGCATGCAAATATAGGGAAATAATAAAATGCCTAATTAAATTATTTTAATTACGTTAAATGTATGTCTAAAATCATGTTTATATGTTTAAGTAGAAAGTTTTTCCTGATTTCTTAAAATATGGCTTTTAGCTTTTTTCGATGCTTGAATGAGAAAAGAAAACCGAGGACTAGTTAAGGAAAATGTTTTTATTAAATAATTACTTTAAATTATTTAATATATGATGTAATTATTATGAGGTTTTCAAAAAATAGGGTGTTAGGATATTTTTACTTGTCGAGTTATATATTACATCGGTAATCAACTTCTGGCAAAATTAAGAACTTTTTGAGGGATCTGTTAATATTTTTGATTACTTTTCAAAATGAAAATATTGGGCCTAATGAGTATGTTTTATTATGGTTTTGGGCTTAAGTTGCTACTCCTATACATAGTAGGAAGTAGGGCATCTTCTCTCAGTATTTTCACTCTAAACCTACCCTCAAAACCCTAGCTCCCTCCCCCACTCCCTCACGGAAGTGCGCATACACACATAGTAGAAAGTTGGTCGATTTTCCAAGGAGATTTCATAAGGAACGTCATCCCGTCCTTCCGGTATGTATTCGTCTCTCGCATCGTTTGGGAATTTTTTCGAGCATTTAGACGCAAAAGCACACCCTAAACCCTCGTTTTGTCATCATTCACATCAATATATGATTATTTGTATGTCTTTGCATGAAAAATGGCAGATCTACTGATCTATGCATGTATCGATCGAATATACATGGAAACATCTCACTTTTCTTCATTGTATCTCATTTTTTTGGCATGGTTTGAAGGGGCTGCCAGGTCTCGATGGTTAAGGGTCGTTTTACAGTAGGTTGAAGGTGTTTTATGTGCAAGGATCAGATCTGGAATAGATGGTGTAGAAGGCCGATCGCGATTTCATGGTTTGGAGGAGATATTGGCTCGATCAGGTTTGGTGAAGGGGCGGTTGTTCTCAGGTCTATTCCAGGCCATGGTTCAGGCTCTGGCGTGTCTGAGTCGGGGTCCTAGATGGTCGGTGCATGGTTGTCTTGAAGGATTAGGGGTAGGCGCATGGCTAGGGCGTGAGCAAGCCCTTATCGTGCAAGGGTTTGTTTTTGCTTCATAATTAGTAAGCATGTTGACTAGCTCTTCAATGTTGGCCTCCGGCTTGTTCATATTGAAGTTTGCAACAAACCCATCAAACGATGGCGGTAGTGACAGTAACGAGTGTCTGTATACAATTCGTTTGGAATAATGATGTCCATGTCCACTAGCTTCTCGATGAGCCCAATAATCCTCACATCATGCTCATAGACCGAGGTCCCTTTTCGCATGCGTGATGTCATGAGCTCTTTGATAGTAGCATGTCTTAATGGATGTGTTTGTTCACCACACAACTCTTTTAGGCTACCGTAATTGTCATTTACAACTTCCTTAAACTGCCTCTGCAATTTGTTTGACATAGAAGCCAACATATATATCTTAGCTTGCATTTCATGGTCCCACCATTTCTTAAGTCTAGCCAATTCCTCAACAGGGGCTATGGCAACAGCTGTTTTCGGAGGCACTTTAGCACATATGACATTTTCTCATAATTTAAGACAATTATAAAATTCCTTAGTCAGTCTGGATAATCTGGTCCTGTTAGCTTTTTTGATCGAGTAAAATAGATAGAGGATTTCACGACAACATCATAAATATACTGGAATGGAAGCAAAATAAACTTCACAAAATATTTTAAAATATTTTGTAAAACATAAAATATGAACTTTTGTTTTTATTAATATCCTCCCACTATTTTTACATTTTCATCGCCCTCTCATGAAAACGGGAATTCCAATTTTTTTAATGGGTAAGCAAGACTCAATTGCTAAATTATGATCTCTAATAATATAAATAAATCATAATTTGCAAAAATTAAATCCCAATTGCAACCCCTTGCAACTCTCATATAATTTTGCCTTGCGTTTGAGGAGGGCACAATAACCGCAGATTATTCCTCTAGACCATAACTGCGGACTACGTTGTTCCAGGCCAAAGGACTAATTATGTACAACCACGACCATGGACTATTCCTCTCGATAAATGATAACCACTCGTATAGTGTGAGGGAGAATTGTTCAGTGCATCATCAAATGATCACCCATCTGTATGATGGACATCTCCATGCTATTACCAATGAAACGTGGTGTTTGCATCACAGATGTCAGTCTCAAGTTCAAGCGACCATCGTCCTTATTTTAGGTGGCTGGTTCAACTAGGAACATGTTTAGAATATACGGTACACTTCTTAATATGTTTTATGCTCCTACATTAAGAGACATACCTCATGGTGTCTCTAGTTTATTTAAGGAATTTATCTATGCAGCTTACATGAGTATACAGAAAAAGTAAATGCGATAATTGGATAAAATCATAAAATATTATTTTTACATAAAAGTCAATAAAGATCGATCCATAAATTGCCTTGCTAAATACATACTCTAACAATACCATCATGTGTCATGTCCTTCTTTCACATACCAGCTTCCATAATTGTGATATTGAGTCTACATGCACTAAATTTATGGTGGGGAAATGAAGATGGGTGTCAACGGATGCACTGGATGAGTTTTGATAAACTATGTCTACTGAATTGACGTGGTGGAATGTCCCTTCTAAAAATTGCAAGATTTGAACAAGGCATTGTTTGCTAAGTAGTTACGGAGAATTCTCCAAAATCTAGAATCACTAGATGCAAGAATTCTCAAGGCCGTAACTTTAGTCATGAATCTCTACTTAATGCAAAATTGGGTAATAATCCTTCTTATTTATGGAGATCGATGTTGTGGTACATAAATCTTATACAAGATGGATTGGATTTGAGAGTTGGAAATGGAGAGCAAATCAGCATAGTAGAGGATTGATGGATCCCTAACCCTTCGAAATAAAATATTATTACATTTACTAGGAAGAGAATTTGGTCGAGTGTAGTAATTGATAATAATGGGTAAGGGGACTCCTGTCAACTAAATAATATACTCCCAGCATATGTTGTTAGAATAGATGCCCTGTAAGCAAACTATTGGCTGGAGAATTTATTGACACAAGTGTAATAAACAATCTTTATTTTAATATAATTTACTTTTTAATGGTTTCGTTTTACTTTATCTGTGTACCCATGCAATCAGCATATATAAAGTCCTTGATTATGCTTTAATACAAATGAATCGTAATTCGATGTTGAAACTCATTTGTAAACACTGCATATTCTAAATTCGTTCCTAGTCGATTCATCTGCCTAAAATAAGGATAAAGGCCGCTTGAGCTCGAGACTAGCATCTGTGATGTTGTGTACTGCGTTTCTTGGTAAGGGCATAGAGATGTCCAAACATACAGATGGGTAGTCATATGGTGATTATACCGAACAACCCTCTCTCGGACTTTCGAAGTGGTTATCATTCATCGAGAGGATAAGTCTGTGGTTATGATTGTACACCATTAGTCCTTACGACCCGGGACAACACTGAGGCTCTATATGTCTGGACTGTGCTTTGACTCGTTTACCGGCTCCAGGAGAGTCATCAGGTGGCGAGGTTGGGTACAGTTGCGACACATATAGGAGCCAGTGTATTGTAGTTGGGGATTCACCGCTCATCTATGGGTGTGGATATCCTATGTGATCTGATGAAATAATAGTACGTGAAATCTCTGGCCAGAGTATGAGATGTACGTTAAAGAAGGATTTCTCCAACCGTACATGCGATGCCACTATTTATAGTTATCACATAATTATCGAATAAATATGCAACCCTGGGTGAACCAATGGTTGCAGATTCGATCGGGATATATGAGCTGAAGGGACCGTACTGTACGTTAATCATAATCGACTGATTCTTGGAGGCACTATCAGTGATACCTAGGGAATCATGGGGCGATGCTACTAGACGCTCTTACCATGATTCAATGGGTTTAATCAGAAATATGATTTCTGACATTCTCATGATCAATTGTTGATACATAGAATGGAGCAAATAAGGATAAGCCCGAATAAAGCATTATGTCCTGAATCACAAGGAGTTATTGAACCCACGGCTAGCTGTATCCCTGGCCATTGAGGGTCACACAAGTACTGGATCATTTGTTCTCGTTGAGAGAATAAATTCAATGAGTTGAATTTATATTATGAGATAGTAAATTCAAGGAGTTGAATTTCTCCTTGAATTTATGATAATTAAAATTTGAGAAAATAAATTCAAGGAGTTGAATTTATGAGATAGTAAATTCTAGAAGTTGAATTTATGAAATTTTGAGATAATAAATTCAAAAAATTGAATTTATAAAATTTGAAAATTTAATTTATTAAACTCAAAAATTGGGTTTATAAAATAATAAATTTTAGAGGTGATAAAATTCAAGGAGTTGAATTTATAATTTAAATATAAAATTCAGATGTTGAATTTATAATATATTTAAGTTATTAAGCTCAAAAGTTGAGTTTATTAATTGAAAATTAAATAAAGATGTTTATTTAATTTATTTAATTCTTTAATAATTGTAGTGGTTGGTGATAAAATTATTAGATATATGATTTATCAATTAATTAAATTTGTTTAATTAAATTGATGTTAATATTTGATATTAAATGCATGAAGGATGATCGAGAGCCTTGACCAATGTGTTAGTTGTATGTTAGGATATTTTACTGTTTTATTCATTTTGTTTATATTTGATACTATTAAAGTAGGCTTGGTTTATGGCCCGTTCCCACCTCATGAGATGTATCCCTTATGTGCCATGGTTATTTAAATGTTATTATTAGAAATAGTGGGAGATCAAGATTGGAAGATGGTGGGCCCGATGCACAAGATGAAGACATGTAAAATATTGGAAGCTTTTGTAATAAGTTGCATTTGCATCCCTGCATTCACCTAAGTTTTGGACCTGAATCCATGTTTGGCTCACATGGATCTAATATTATTGGCAATCGATCATCCTTATTTATTGTTGAATGTCATATTATGATATATGCGATATATAATAGTGTGCATGTATGTATATTATTAAATAATATAGTTGCATGAATCTGACAAACATACAAACTCGTGGCACGCGATTTTAAATTAAAATGATGAGACAATTTTAAAATTAAAATCCCGCATTTTTAATAAGATTCAAAATTTATATCAAACAACAAAAGTAAAAATTAAAAGGCTTTAATTTTTCGTTGCCTTCCATCAACCGTGGTTGCATGTTGATCGCTACCCGCAGACAGTGTCTGGCTCAAATTATTGGGGAGGCCTGGATGCCGGAAAGCTGTGAATTCCACCGGACATGTGATGTGAATTGAGTAGAACTCCCATGACTTCGGCTCATATTATTGGGGGAACTCATGGCGACCGTCTATTACAATTCATTATTGATGGGTCGGTTTGACACGCGAAAATAAACGGCGTCATATTATTTAGTCCTTATTAAATGTGAGGCAAAACAGGCGGAGCTTGCATAGGGATGCAATTGGATTCTATTTTTAGAAATTATAATTGGTTGATATTATTCGAGATTATAATTGGCTAATTGGATTTTACGTGCCCTCTAAGAAAATACGATTTCCCTTTTTCATCAGAGGGTGGTGAAAATGTCAAAATACTGGGAGGGAATTAATAAAATAAAAATCCATATTTTATATCTTAATATTATTTTAAAATAATTAGCAACCATTATTCTGTTTCTATATCAGTATATTTTCGATTTCATCACGTAATCCATTTTTGTTATTAATAAGCTAACCGAATCTAATTTTCAAGACTTGTTGGAAAATTGTTCTAAATTTGGAGAAAATGACATACACACTGATGTCAATCTTGTTGATTTGACAATGCATGCAAGATGGTTTGACCATAGTATGCAAGCTAAAATGTAATGTGCTTGCTTCTTTGTCAAATCACCTGTAGGGACAGTTTGAGAAAATGTTGAATGCTGCTGACATTCGAATAAACAAGCAAGAGTTGCATGGTACATGAAACTCGTACAGTGATGCACACCATTTTAAAAGCTCATGACTACATGCATGCAAGATGGGCTCTGGCTCATGAGCGTGGTGTACATATGATTGGGCTTATTAAGAATGTGGTGGGCCTGGAATATGTGATTCCTAACGAGTTAATTTATGACATCAATGTGTTGTCTTTCTCTTCCTCATTTGACGGAGTTATGGTGATATTCAATTTGAATAAGATATATGTAGTTTTGAAGAGCTAGTCAATACGCTTTTAATTTATGATATCACCATAAAACATGGAATTGTTGTTTTTCTAGTGAGTCTCTTGTCAGACGAAAAATGGCCCACAAGGTAAGGGAAAGAAATGTTCTGCCCCTCACAAGAAAAACAAACCCAATAAGAGGAAAACTCTGAAGGACACTTAGAAGCCTACAAATCCCGATAAGTTAGAACATATTTATTTCACTGCAAGAATTTCGTGCATAAGAAATTATATGTGCCAGAAATGTTCTGGAAATGATAATTGAATGTCCTAGTAAATATGATTTCAATAACAAACAAAAGAAAGTTAGATGACCCAAATCCCACACAAATATGGCACGCTAGACTATGTCACATTTCCCAAAGAAGGATGCACAAACTAGTGGGATAAGGCATGTTTGACTTGTTAGACATAAATTCTCTACCTACTTGTAAATCCTGTCTAAAAGGAAAAATGACAAAGAATCCATTCAATCGAAACGTGGAACGTGCGCATGGTCTTCTAGATATGATCCACACAGACATTTGTGACCCGCTAAGTGTTAGCACAAAATATGGGCAATCCTACTTCATTACTTTTACTAATGACGATTTGAGGTATGGGTACGTTTATTTGATAAAACACAATTCTGAAGCATTTGAAAAGTTCAAAAATTCAGATCTGAAGTAGAAAACCAGTTAGAAAGAAGTATTAAGGCACTTCGATCTAATCGAGGTAGAGAATACTTGAGTGCTGAAATTTTGAGTTATCTAAAAGAGAATGAGTTTCTCTCCAGTGGACTCCATCAGCAACACCACAATTGAATGGTGTTTTTGAACGTCGAAATCGAACCTTGATGGACATGGTTCGATCCATGATGGGATTCACTGAATTGTCTATATCGTTTTGGGTCTTTGCGCTTGAAACTACGAAAATGTTGTTGAATAATGTCCATACTAAAGCAGTGGATAAAACACCATATGAGATATGGATGGGAAAAACTCCCAAATATTTTTACATGAGAATATGGGGTTGTCCTGCTTATGTAAAGTAGACAGTAAGAGACAAATTGGATAGTAGATCCATTTTGTGCTACTTTGTATGATATCCAAAGAATTCTGTTGCATATTACTTCTATCACCCTAATGAAATGAAAGTGTTTGTTTCAAGAAATTCCACATTTTTGGAAAGAGAATTTCTATTAGATAGAAAAGGCAAGATGATAGAAGTTGAACCCATTTCCCAACAACCAGTAGTTGAAGTACAAGCTCCTAGAAGGTCTGATAGTGTTATTAGACCACTTGGAAGTATACGCTTCTTCATGAACAAGACCAGGATGAGTCTTGTGTTGAATGTGATCCAATGAACTTTAAGGAAGCAATATCTGATACTGATTCAACCAAATGGCTTGAAGCCATGCAGTCAGAAATAGACTCTATGTATTCAAACCAAGCTTGGACATTAGTGGATCCACATGAGGGAATCGTTCCCATAGGATGCAAATGGATATACAAAAGAAAGCTTGGGGCGGATGGGAAGGTAGTGACCTTCAAAGCAAGACTGGTTGCAAAAGGTTATACTCAAAGGCAAAGATTTGACTGTGAGGAAACTTTTTCACCAGTTGCTATATTTAAGTCCATTAGAATACTACTAGCCATAGCAGCATGGTATGACTATGAGATGAAAAATGGATGTAAAGACTGCATTCCTCAATGGAGACATCAAAGAAGAAATTTATATGTCTCAACCTGAGGGATACAAATAAGTAGGAAGTGAGCATAAGGTATGCAAACTTCAGAGATCAATATATGGTCTCAAGCAGGCGTCAATGAGTTGGAACCCCAGATTTGATAGCACTATCAAAGAGTTTGGTTTTGCTAAGAATCCTGAAGATCATGTGTGTACAAGAAAGTTAGTGGGAGTGCAGTGATATTCATAGTACTTTATGTTGATGATATTCTGCTCATTGGGAATGATGTAGGATTACTACAATCAACTAAAGTATGGTTAGCAAGTAAATTCTCCATAAAAGACATGGGTGAAGCATCCTATGTATTGGGAGTACAAATCTATAGAGATAGATCAAAAAGGATGCTAGGACTCACCCAAGTCACTTATATCGATACCATTTTGAAACGATTCTCTATGGAAGAGTCCAAGAGAGGATAGACTTACCAATGTGTCATGGTATTACTCTATCTAAAGCTATGTGTACCAAAACTGATGAAGAGATAGAGATGATGACACGTATTCCATATGCGTCAGCCATTGGTAGTATCATGTATGGTATGATATCAATGCGCCCTGGTATTGCTTACGCTCTGAGTATTACAAGCAGATATCAGGCGAACCCTGGTCCAATTCATTGGAAAACCGTGAAAGATATTCTTAAGTACTTGATAAGGACTAAGAACTTGTTCATGGTTTATGGGGGTGGAGAATTGAAATTGGAAGGCTACACTGATTCTAGCTTCCAATGTGACGTAGATGATTTGAAATTGTCCTCTGGTTTTGTATTCATGCTAAATGGTGCGGTTGTCTCTTGGAAAAGTTACAAGCAAGACACCGTTGCGAATTCCACCACTGAAGCTGAATGCATTGTTGCATCTGCTGCAGCAAAAGAGGCAGTTTGGATGAGGAATTTTCTCCAAGAGTTGGGCGTTAATCCCATTGGAGTTGATCCAGTCTCGTTGTACTGGGACAACTCTGGTGCCATTGCGCAAGCAAAGGAACAAAGGTCTCATTAGCGATCCAAACATGTACTAAGTAAGTTCCACATCATCAGGGAGATTGTGGGAAGATGAGATATATCAGTCGAAAGAATCCCCTCTGCAGATAATGTTGTTGATCCACGTACAAAGCCCTTGCCAGGACTATTGTTTGAAAAGCATCGCGAAGCAATGTGATTAAAGTTTATGGGTAGTTGGCTCTAGGGCAAGTAAGAGATTGTTAGAGTAGATTCCCTGTAAGTCAACTGTTGGCTGGAGAATTTATTGACTCAAGTGTAATAAACAATCTTTATTTTAATATAATTTACTTTTTAATGGTTACGTTTAACTTTATCTGTATACCCATGCAATCATCATAGATAAAGTCCTTGATTATGCTTTAATACAAATGAATCATAATTCGATGTTGAAACTCATTTGTAAACACTGCATATTCTAAATTCGTTCCAAGTCGATTCAGCTGCCTAAAATAAGGATAAAGGCCGCTTGAGCTCGAGACTAGCATCTGTGATGTTGTGTATTTCGTTTCTTGGTAAGAGCATAGAGATGTCCAAACATACAGATGGGTAGTCATATGATGATTATACCAAACAACCCTCCTTCGGACTTTCCAAGTGGTTATCATTCATCGAGAGGATAAGTTTGTGGTTATGATTGTACACCATTAGTTCTTACGACCCGGGACAACACTGAGACTCTATATGTTAGGACTGTGATTTGACTCGTTTATCGGCTCCAGGAGAGTCATCAGGTGGCGAGGTTGGATACAGTTGCGACACATATAGGAGCCAGTGCATTGTAGTCGGGGATTCACCGCTCACCTCTACGTGTGGATATCCTATGTGATCTGATGAAATAATAGTACGTGGAATCTCTGGCCAGAGTATGAGATGTACGTTAAAGAAGGATTTCTTCAACCGTACATGCGATGCCACTATTTATAGTTATCACATAGTTATCGAATCAATATGCAACCCTCGGTGAACCAATGGTTGCAGATTCGATCGGGATATATGAGCTGAAGGGACCATACTGTACGTTAATCATAATCGACTTGTTCTTGTAGGCACGATCAGTGTAACGTTTCGAAAAATTTGAAGGTCCACGTGAACCACATGCATGCAATTTATTAAATTTCTTTGGTATTTTTTAATTTGTTTTAAAGGATTAAATGCATTTTTATTTCATAAATTGTGTGTTTAATTATTTTTATGCATAATTCATGAATGATAGAATTTATTTCACGAAATTTTAAATGTTTATGCATTAAATATTTTTAAGTTTTATTTCGCGCTCAAACGAGTATCGGAAACCGGAGAATTTTCAGAAAAATTATTTTAATTACATGATTTATTTTTATTAACTAATATAAGGTGTTTTTAAGTGTATTTTTTAAAAATGGGATTTTTGAGATATTTTACCTACATGATTTTAATTTTTAACGGTCCACAAAATTTATCGAATCAGGAGACTTTTTGAGGGTTCGGCTAATATTTTCAAAAACTTTCCAACACGAAATATATTTCAGAAGTGTGTTTGGATTTAATGGGCCTAATTTTAATCTTATGGGCTTAAAACCCTTTTTATTTTAATTGAGGCCTATTAGCGTATAATTTAATTAACCTAAACTACACTTAAACTAAACCTAAACCTACCCTACACCAATTATTCTATATCAACCGACACCCCTCTTTCTCCTTCAGCATTTCATGTGGGTTTTCAGCATCTCCATGATGCAACTCTCGGCCACTTCAATTCTTGCAACGGATAATTCTCCCAGCGCTCGTTCTTCGATCTCCTCGCTTCTATAACATCTAAGGCACGCTTTGTACTTGTTTTTTTCTGCATCATACACGTTTATATGCTGCTGATTGGGTTCATGTGTGAAAATTTTCGATCTAAGCCTTTACATGAAATATTTTGGTTTCCATGTGTTTTCATGCATCATACGATAGTTTGTTCACGTTTTCAGTATTTTTGTGCGAAAGGGCTGCTGGTTTGGGGACGTTGTCGTTCTGTAATCATCAAGGAAGAAGAGGTGTATAAGCTGCATACTAAGCTAGATCGACCTAGGTGTGAATTCTTGAGGGCCGATCGGGGATGGTGAGTGTTATGGGGAAGAAATGGTTTGATCGGTGTTAGGAAGGGTTCGGTCGTGCATGGGCTGGAACCAAGGTATGTCTCAGTCCTTTTAAAGTCTGGTAAGAGGTTAGAAGTTAGCCATGGGTGCTTGGTTGAGGGAGAAGCTCGGTCTTGGGAGGTAGAGCTTGATCGAGAGGAAGGTGCTAGGTTCGATCGGTTCTGCGTATGGCTTGTGCAGCAGCTTTACGTTTCGGTTGGGCTTAGTTTAGAAAGTTTATTAGGGTCCTAATGGTGAGCCACAAGGGTTGGTTAGGTGCTGAAGAAGCTAGGACCGAAATAATTAATAATTGGGGCCATGTGTTGGAAGATGTTTATACAAAGGGTGGGGGCGAGAGTTTTGTTCTTTTCCTGGAATATCAGCCGATGGTTTTTGGGTCTGATATTATAATATTAGGAGCATTATAGTTTTTTTAAGATATGACCAAAAGTTCGGAAAAATTTGGTTAAGTTTCGAGTCGATTCGGATTAAAACCGGGACCCCAGTTCAAGTTTTAAAACGAATCGGTTAAGTTGTAAAATGAGCTCGAGTTTACATCTAGGAATGCTTATAAATATGTTTTGGGATATTTTTAGGAGTTTGGTAAGCTTCGGATCAAAATAATGAGTTTTGGAATTATACGAGATTTAATCACCGCACGAAACGTTAATTAAATGATTAATTGAAACGCAGATATTTACGCTTAATAAAATTATGAAAAATTATATTTAAGCTCAAATAATTATTAGAAGTCTAAGTTTTTAATTTGGGAATTTTATGCTAATGTTTGATTTAATTCGGGATTAAAATGCATTAATATGTTATAGATAAAGATTAATTTAAAATTATCGATTTAAGCCAAATAAAAATATGAGAAAATTCATGTAGACTTAAATAATTATTTGGGACATGTTAGAGTCAATGAAATTAAGAAAATGTAAAAAAACGTGAAATTTTAAGTCTAGGGGCAAAATGGTCATTTCGCACCCGGGTGAGAATTTGGTCCTGCAGCGCCCTGAGCACACATTTATGATATTTTAAATGTTTATGCATCATGATCATGATTTTAAGATTTAATGAAGATATACGTCGCATGCTTGGATTTAAGAAAAATTGCTTTTATTCATGATTTTTACAAGTGATGAAAATGGTAATGTTTTGAATGATGGGAATTAGTTGTGGCTATCAAAGTATATGTAAATGTTTAAGACGTATATGTAAATGCTGGTGAAGATGATGAGGTCTAGACACAGTGGATGGGTAATCCTGTCACTGATGCCCGACAGCCGCCGGGTATCGCGGTTTTATGTATGATGGATCCATCGTAAATGATGAATGATGTACGATAGTCACCTCTAATGAACTGAATTCACCAATGATAAATGATGAAAGATGAATGATGAACGATGAATGATGAATGATGAACGATAAATGATAAAAGATGAATGATGAATGATAATTAACGATGAGCTGTTTTGACACGACATGATTTTACACGACACATTTATGTTACATTTTTAAAGTTCATGAAAGGTATGTTGAGTAAAGTATTTTTCACTGCTGTGTGCTATATATATGTATTTGCTATTAACAGTGCAGGTGTGTTGAGTCTTTAGACTCACTAGGCGTGTGTGATGCAGGTGAGCTTAATGTTGAGGGGACTGAGGTGCGGAACTCTGAGTAGGCAGACTTGGTGCGGTGACACGACCCGAGGACCACATGTTTTTCGCATTACGATTTATGAGATTGAGAGGAGATGAATATTTTCATACGTTGATGAATTTAAGATTTTTACTCGTTTATGTTTACAAATGATTTTAGATGAGTTTGGTTAATTTTTAAACGACGCTATTTTTAGTGTCAAATATTTAAGATCATTTTAAATGTAAATTTATAATCGAAAATGCTTCTAGAAAAAAAAAATATTTCCGCACTTTTAAAATTAGTAGACGCTACGGTCAGTGATACCTAGGGAATCATGGGGTGATGCTACTAGACGCTCTTACCATGATTCGATGGGTTTAATAAAATGAGTAGACCCTACAATTAGTGATACCTAGGGAATCATGGGGCGATGCTACTAGACTCTCTTACCGTGATTCGATGGGTTTAATCAGAAATATGATTTCTGACATTCTCATGATCAATTGTTGATACATAGAATGGGGCAAATAAGGGTAAGCCCGAATAAAGGATTATGCCCTGAATCACAAGGAGTTGTGAACCCACGACTAGCTGTATCCCTGAACCATTGAGGGTCACACAAGTACTGGATCATTTGTTCTCGTTGAGAGAATAAATTCAAGTAGTTGAACATATATTATGAGATAGTAAATTCAAAGAGTTGAATTTATGTTAATTAAAATGTGAGAAAATAAATTCAAGGAGTTGAATTTATGAGATAGTAAATTCAAGAAGTTGAATTTATGAAATTTGGAGAGATTAAATTCAAGGAGTTGAATTTATAAAATTTGAGAATTTAATTTATTAAACTCAAAAAATTGGTTTATTAAATATTAAATTTTGGAGGTGATAAATTCAAGAGGTTTAATTTATAATTTAAATATTAAATTCAAATGTTGAATTTATAATGTATTTAATTTGTTAAGCTCAAAAGTTGAGTTTATTAAATATTATATTAAATATAGCGGGAAGTATGTTTAATGGCTTATAGGAGTGCAAGTCCAACATGCTAAATAATTAAAGTTTTTAATGGACTTTGATTAATTAATTAAACTAGTTGGACTAGCTCAATTAATTATTCAAGCCCATTAATGTTAATTATTTGTATTAGGTCTTGGCTTAATTATAAATAGGAGTGATCAAGCCATAACCCTAGCCACCACCATTATGATTTTCGAAAACCACCTCCTTTTCTCCCTCAATATTTCGGCCACCTTGATTAGATTTTAGGGTTGAGCCGCCTCTCAATATCCGCCTATACCGGATTAGTTGGAGCCAAGTGAATCGATTCACTAAAGGTCTATTATTAAACTCTCTATGAATGTTTAATCATGAAACCATACGAGTGCTCGAAAAAATATATTTTGATTGTCAAAATAAAATAAAAATTTTAAAACTTCCACTGCGTTTGGGTACGAGAAAACCGAGATCCAGCAGTGGTATCATAGCCAGGCTTTCTAAATCGTATGGTTTTAAATCATATTGAATAATTTATTTCTAATCACACAAGAAAATTTTTCAGAAAATTGATGCACCAAAAAGTTTATTTTTCTAGAAATAAAAAAAATATGGGGGCTGCCCGGAACTGTTCCGGGCAGTTCACTGTGCGCGCCTACGCGCACAGTGCCGTTCCGCGCCCGCACGCTGTGCGGACGCTCCGCACAGCGTGCACGCGCGCTGTTCGTCCTCACGCTGCACCCTTGACGGGCCGCCGCGCTGCGCGCACAGGGCCCTTGTGGTTGTCCTAAACGTTCGGGCAGTGTGCGGGCGGCTGCCTAGGAGTGTCTCGAGAACTGTGCTGGATGATGGGCTTGAATTGTTTGGGCCTAGGATGCAATTTTCTGATTTTTTAAATTTTTGGGTAAAATTGATATTTTTGAAAATTTGTTCAATTTTTATTTTGGAAAGTAATTTTTGTAAAATTAATAGTTTTCTTGTAAAATAAATAATTAGAATATGATTTTAATTATTTATGATAAAAATGAGTTTTACAAGAAATCAATTATTATTGATTTAATTGGAAATGAAATAAAGGTGTTTATTTAATTTATTAAATTCTTTAATAATTGTGGTGGTTAGTGATAAAATTATTAGATATATGATTTATTAATTAATTAAATTTGTTTAATTAAATTGATGTTAATATTTGATATTAAATGCATGAAGGATGATCTAGAGCCTTGACCAATGTGTTAGTTGTATGTTAGGATATTTTACTGTTTTATTCATTTTGTTAATATTTGATATTATAAAAGTGGGTCTGGTTTATGGTCCGTTTCCACCCCATGAGATATATCCCTTATGTGCCATGGCTATTTAAATGTAATTATTAGAAATAGTGGGAGATCAAGACTGGAAGATGGTGGGCCTGATGCACAAGATGAAAACATGTAAAATATTGGAAGCTTTTGTAATAAGTTGCATTTGCATCCCTGCATTCGCCTCGGTTTTGGACCTGGATCCATGTTTGACTCATATGGATCTAATAATGTTGGCGATCGATCATCCTTATTTATTGTTGAATATCATATTATGATATATGCGATATATAGTAGTGTGCATGTATGTATATTATTAAATAATATAGTTGCATGAATCCGACAAACATACAAACTCGTGGCACACGATTTTAAATTAAAATGATCAGACAATTTTAAAATTAAAATCCCTCATTTAGAATAAGATTCAAAATTTATATCAAACAACAAAAGTAAAAATTAAAAGAGTTTAATTTTTCGTTGCCTTCCATCAACCGTGGTTGCATGTTGATCACTACCCGCAGATAGTGTCTGGCTAATATTACTGGGGAGGCCTGGACGCCGGAAAGCTGTGAATTCCACCGGATATATGATGTGAATTGAGTGGAACTCCCATGACTTCGGCTCATATTATTGGGGGAACTCATGGCGACCGTCTACTACAATTCAATATTGTTGGGTCGATTTGACACGCAAAAATAAACGGCGTCATATTATTTGGTCCTTATTAAACGTGAGGCAAAACACGCGAAGGTTGCATAGAGATGCAATTGGATTCTACCTTTAAGAATTTATAATTGGATGATATTTGTAACGTCCCAGATTCGACGACTGTCCTCACTGTATCAAGACGAGTCTTTCCAGCGTGCTTATGTCCTCACTCACACGAACCATGGAAAACTTCCCAGGAGGTCACCAATCTCAAAATTGCCCCAAGTCAAGCACGCTTAACTTTGGAATTCTTATGTGATGAGCTACGAAAAGAAGATGCACCTTCGTGATATGAGTAGTACCAATCAAATCTTTTAAGCCCTCTTCAACTGTACAGTCCATTACATTGAACAGTCTCGGAATCCCTCTCATTCCGGTGTGGGATCGGTTCATTCATGTTCCCTTCACCTAGAAGCCTGCCAGGAGCCTCTCATTGTCCGTACAACCTCATGGCACCGGCGATCAACCCCCGCCCTCTTCGGCCCCGGGCCTCACATGCCCACCAGCTTCCGCTTGGTTCGTCCCCGAACCACACCGTACTAAGAGAGGTCGAATCTGATACAAACTGTAACGTCTCAGATTCGACGATTGTCCTCACTATACCAAGACAAGTCTTTCCAGCGTGTTTATGTCCTCACTTACACGCACCCTGAGAAACTTCCCAGGAGGTCACCCATCCCAAAATTGCCCCAATTCAAGCACGCTTAACTTTGGAGTTCTTATGTAATGAGCTACCGAAAAGAAGATGCACCTTCGTGATATGAGTAGTACCAATCAAATCTTTTAAGCCCTCTTCAACTGTACAGTCCATTACATTGAACAGTTTCGGAATCCCTCTCATTCCGGTGTGGGATCGGTTCATTCATGTTACCTCCACCGAGAAGCCTTCCAGGAGCCGCTCATTGTCCGTGCAACCTCAAGGCACCGGCGATCACCCCCCACCCTCTTCGGCCCCGGTCCTCACATGCCCACCAGCTTCCGCTTGGTTCGTCCCCGAACCACACCGTACAAAGAGAGGTCGACTCTGATACCAACTGTAACGCCACAGATTCGACGACTGTCCTCACTGTACCAAGACGAGTCTTTCCAGCGTGTTTATGTCCTCACTCACACGCACACTGAGAAACTTCCCAGGAGGTCACCTATCCCAAAATTGCCCCATGTCAAGCACACTTAACTTTGGAGTTCTTATATGATGAGCTACCGAAAAGAAGATGCACCTTCGTGATATGAGTAGTACCAATCAAATCTTTTAAGCCCTCTTCAACTGTACAGTCCATTACATTGAACAGTCTCGGAATCCCTCTCATTCCGGTGTGGGATCGGTTCATTCATGTTCCCTTCACCTAGAAGCCTGCCAGGAGCCTCTCATTGTCCGTACAACCTCATGGCACCGGCGATCAACCCCCGTCCTCTTCGGCCCCGGGCCTCACATGCCCACCAGCTTCCGCTTGGTTCGTCCCCGAACCACACCGTACTAAGAGAGGTCGAATCTGATACAAACTGTAACATCTCAGATTCGACGATTGTCCTCACTATACCAAGACAAGTCTTTCCAGCGTGTTTATGTCCTCACTTACACGCACCCTGAGAAACTTCTCAGGAGGTCACCCATCCCAAAATTGCCCCAAGTCAAGCACGCTTAACTTTGGAGTTCTTATGTAATGAGCTACCGAAAAGAAGATGCACCTTCGTGATATGAGTAGTACCAATCAAATCTTTTAAGCCCTCTTCAACTGTACAGTCCATTACATTGAACAGTTTCGGAATCCCTCTCATTCCGGTGTGGGATCGGTTCATTCATGTTACCTCCACCGAGAAGCCTGCCAGGAGCCGCTCATTGTCCGTGCAACCTCAAGGCACCGGCGATCACCCCCCACCCTCTTCGGCCCCGGTCCTCACATGCCCACCAGCTTCCGCTTGGTTCGTCCCCGAACCACACCGTACAAAGAGAGGTCGACTCTGATACCAACTGTAACGCCACAGATTCGACGACTGTCCTCACTGTACCAAGACGAGTCTTTCCAGCGTGTTTATGTCCTCACTCACACGCACACTGAGAAACTTCCCAGGAGGTCACCTATCCCAAAATTGCCCCATGTCAAGCACACTTAACTTTGGAGTTCTTATATGATGAGCTACCGAAAAGAAGATGCACCTTCGTGATATGAGTAGTACCAATCAAATCTTTTAAGCCCTCTTCAACTGTATAGTCCATTACATTGAACAGTCTCGGAATCCATCTCATTCCGGTGTGGGATCGGTTCATTCATGTTACCTCCACCTAGAAGCCTGCCAGGAGCCGCTCATAGTCCGTGCAACCTCATGGCACCGGCGATCACCCCCCGCCCTCTTCGGCCCCGGGCCTCACATGCCCACCAGCTTCCGCTTGGTTCGTCCCCGAACCACACCGTACTAAGAGATGTCGACTCTGATACCAACTGTAACGCCACAAATTCGACGATTGTCCTCACTGTACCAAGACGAGTCTTTCCAGCGTGCTTATGTCCTCACTCACACACACCCTGAAAAACTTCCTAGGAGGTCACCCATCCTAAAATTTCCCCAAGTAAAAAACGCTTAACTTTGGAGTTCTTATGTGATGAGCTACCGAAAAAAAGATGCACCTTCGTGATATGAATAGTACCAATCAAATCTTTTAAGCCCTCTTAAACTGTACAGTCCATTACATTGAACAGTCTCGAAATCCCTCTCATTCCGGTGTGTGATCGGTTCATTCATGTTACCTCCACCTAGAAGCCTGCCAGAAGCCGCTCATTGTCCGTGCAACCTTATGGCATCGGCGATCACCCCCCGCACTCTTCGGCCCCGGGCCTCACATGCCCACCAGCTTCCGCTTGGTTCGTCCCCGAACCACACCGTACTAAGAGAGGTCGACTCTGATACCAACTGTAACGCCCCAAGATTCGACGACTGTCCGCACTTACGAGTCTTTCCAGCGTGCTTATGTCCTCACTCACACACACCATGGGAAACTTCCCAGGAGGTCACCCATCCCAAAATTGCACCGAGTCAAGCACGCTTAACTTTGGGGTTCTTATGTGATGAGCTACCGAAAAGAAGATGCACCTTCGTGATATGAGTAGTATCAATCAAATCTTTTAAGCCCTCTTCAACTGTACAGTCCATTACATTGAACAGTCTCGGAATCCCTCTCATTCCGGTGTAGGATCGGTTCATTCATGTTCCCTTCACCTAGAAGCCTGCTAGAAGCCGCTCATTGTCCGTGCAACCTCATGGCACCGGCGATCACCACCAGCCCTCTTCGGCCCCGAGCCTAACATGCCCACCAGCTTCCGCTTGGTTCGTCCCTGAACCACACCGTACTAAGAGAGGTCGGCTCTGATACCAACTCTAACGCCTCAGATTCGACGATTGTCCTCACTATACCAAGACGAGTCTTTCCAGCGTGCTTATGTCCTCACTCACACGCACCCTGAGAAACTTCCCAGTAGGTCACCTATCCCAAAATTGCCCCAAGTCAAGCACGCTTAACTTTGGAGTTCTTATGTTATGAGATACCGAAAAAAAGATGAACCTTCGTGATATGAGTAGTACCAATCAAATCTTTTAAGCCCTCTTCAACTGTACAGTCCATTACATTGAACAGTCTCGAAATCCCTCTCATTTCGGTGTGGGATTGGTTCATTCATGTTACCTCCACTTAGAAGCCTGCCAGGTGCTGCTCATTATCCGTGCAACCTCATGGCACCGGCGATCACCCCCCGCCCTCTTCGGCCCCGGGCCTCACATGCCCACCAGCTTCCGCTTGGTTCTTCCCCGAACTACAATAGAGGTCGACTCTGATACCAACTATAACGCCCCTGATTCGACGACTGTCCTCACTGTACCAAGACGAGTCTTTCCAGCGTGCTTATGTCCTCATTAACACGTACCCTGGGAAACTTCCCAGGAGGTCACCCATCCCAAAAATGCTCCAAGTCAAGCACGCTTAACTTAGGAGTTCTTAGGTGATGAGCTACCGAAAAGAAGATGCACCTTCGTGATATGAGTAGTACCAATCAAATATTTTAAGCCCTCTTCAACTGTATAGTCCATTACATTGAACAGTCTCGGAATCCCTCTCATTCCGGTGTGGGATCGGTTCATTCATGTTCCCTCCACCTAGAAGCCCGCCAAGAGCTGCTCATTGTCCGTGCAACCTCATGGCACCGGCGATCACCCCCCGCCTTCTTCGGCCTCGGGCCTCACAATATTATTCGTGATTATAATTGGCTAATTGAACTCTACGTGCCCACTAAGAAAATACGATTTTTCTTTTTCATTAGAGGGTGGTGAAAATGTCAAAATAGTGGGCGGGAATTTATAAAATAAAAATCTATATTTTATATCTTAAAATTATTTTAAAATAATCAGTAACCAATATTCTGTTTTCATATCAGTATATTTTTGATTTCGTCACGTAATCCATTTTTGTTATTAAGAAGCTAACCGAATCTAATTTTCAAGACTGGTTGGAAAATTGTTCTAAATTCGGTGAAAATGACATACACACTGATGTCAGTCTTGTTTAACTGACAATGCATGCAAGATGATTGGACCATAGTGTGCAAGCTAAAGTGTAATGTGCTCGCTTCTATGTCAAATGACCTGTAGGGACAGTTTGAGGAAATGTTGTGTGGGGACTCGGACACTGACTCATTTTCTTCAATAATTATTGGGATTAAATGGATTAATTAAATAAGTTAGGTCGAAATTTTTTTTAAAAAAAATTGAGCACCTCATAAACAAGTGTCTAAAATATTACAGCAAGTGATGCTCCATTTTATTCAATTTACAAGATCAAGTTCAATATCTACAACATGATCAAAGATACAAAACTTGTTCCACAATAACGTCATAACAAACTAGTGTTTAACAACTACATGTCAAGTGTTGAACAACCAGTTTCTACATCTAAGCTCGGATCACCACTCTAATCTCGATCTTTCATGCTCTTCTCGACCCTGATCCTGTCCCACCTATTGTCATGCACACATACAAACACAACAACAGTCGGATAACTCCGGTGAGAAACATATTTCCCAGTATAAACAACGTATACATGCATGTCATATACGCATATATAAAAGCATAAACATTTGTCAAACAACATGTATCATAGTCTATGAAAACATAATTCAATACAAAGCGTTAAATCAAAACTCTTAATCACTTATTCGACTCTTATCTAGGGATCCCGGTTTGAACAAGAACGTAACAAGTCTCCCACCTACTATCCCCGTCTAGGTGGTGGTACGTTCTTATTCCCGGACTTCGGCACACTATATCGAGTATCTACAATAGGAGTCGATCTTCTCCTAAGCGCATCGATATAAACCAAACGTCCAGTGACTTGGCACCTCTACCAAAGACTCTTTCACAATATCTGTCTTCTATTCCATGCTTTTCATAACTCAATAGAACAAGCACATACATTCAAGGAGTTAGAATATATAAAAACAATAACAATTAAGTATCTGATTTTTGGAACACAAGTCATATCTTACTCGAGTTATACATCCCGGTTTAACATTATTTATACCTTTCTTTCTTCGATTTTTGGTTTGACACAACCAATCTCAATCTTGCTTTGTTTAGTTCTTCTACCGGTTTCGGAGTTGAATTCTCGAGTTCGAAGCCTTCACTACCAAATCTGTAATGACATATTCGAGAGTCATAACATCAATTTACAACTCAAAGCAAGACATGGTATGATCAATCCCAATCTAATTACGTTTCGACGGCATAACGGCGCAATATCCAGATACCCGGCAACTCAAACATCAATAGATACAAACCACAACTCATTACCAATAACAATTACATCCCACAATTTCAAAATCTGTACAATATCATTCTAACATAGGCTGAAAAATGATAACAATTGCATACGTTGTCCGTTCTTCGATCCGGTTTCGATTATACGCTTACCATAATCTCAAGAACACATAATATCAATCAAATTATGACTTCTCCAACACCAAATTTTCGAATCATGTATGAAAATAAGAAAAATTACATCCTTTCGAAGCTCTTGACGAGAGAAGCACGGAACTAAACTCGGATTGAAAATCGGACGACCGGATCTTGCACAATTAAAATTTTAAAAGATGAAGAAGCTCAAGGATTTCCATGGCTTGTCTCGATTATTGTTGTTCAAACTCTGAAGTGGATGTAGAAGTTTACATGTTAATATGCATGGCAAGACATGTGTCACATTTTCATACAGCACTTCTCGCGCATATGCGCGTCCAATACTCGTGCGTATGCACGAGACCTACTATCTCGGCACTTAGGAATTCATCTTCTCGCGCATATGCGCGCCTCATCTCCGCGCATGTGCGCGAGGTCTTTTGGTCCAACTTTCACATGCTCACGCATATGCGCGCCTCGTCTCGCGCATATGCGCGAGGTCTTCTGCCTCCACATTCATCTTCTCGCGCATATGCGTGCCTCGTCTCCGTGCATGTGTGAGAGATCTTCTGGCCTCGACACTCTCATGCTTTCCCACGCCTTCCTCGGAGCTTGTCCTTCCATGATCACATCAATTCGTCAATTAAATAATCTCGGATTACAATGCTAGAATCTCGGCCCTTACAATTCTCCCCCTCTGAGACTTGATTTCGTCCTCGAAATCGCAAGCAATCAATTCACATAAGATAAAAAGATATAACTTAAGCTAAATAAGAAACTCACATCAGTGGAACAACTCTGGAAATTTCTGTCTCATGTCTGATTCAGTCTCCCAAGTAGCTTCTTCAATGCCATAACGACTCCACTGAACTTTCACAAGCGGAATAATCTTCGTTCTGAGCTGCTTTTCTTTACGATCTAGAATCTGAAGTGGTTTTTCAAAATAACTCAGAGTTTCATCGAGTTCGGCCTCATCAGGTTGAAGAACATGAGAAGCATCAGGAAGATATTTTCGTAGCATAGACACATGAAAGACGTCATGTATTCGAGATAGAGATGAAGGAAGAGCGAGTCGATAGGCATGATTACCTATCTTCTCAAGAATCTCATATGGACCGATATAACGTGGAGACAACTTCGCTCGCTTGCCAAATCTTACAACACCTCTGAAAGGAGAAATCTTCAGAAATACTCTGTCTCCTTGCTCAATTTCTAAAGGTCGACATCGAATATTTGCATATTTGGCCTGTCTATCCTGAGCAGTCTTCATTCTCTGCTGAATCAGCTTTACTTTTTCAGTCATATCTCGAATCATGTCAGGTCCAATTTCAGTAGATATCATCCCAGTAGAGAGGGGATCTTCACTTCTTGCCATACAAAGCTTCAAACGGAGCCATTTTTATACTCGTCTGATAACTGTTGTTGTACGAGAATTCAAAAGTGGTAAGGAATCTTGCCAACTAGAGCCCAAGTCTAGCACTATAGCTCTAAGTATATCCTCCAATGTCTGTATAGTTCTTTCTGATTGTCCGTCTGTCTGAGGATGATATGTAGTACTCAAATGTAATTTCGTACCTAGAGCTTGTTGCAAACTGTGCCAAAAGTGCGAAGTAAACCGAGGATCACGATCTGATAAGATGGACTTTGGTACTCCATGCAATCTAACCACTTCTCTGACATAAATTTCTGCCATCTGATCGTGTCTGTACATCATTCGGTATGGAATGAAACATGCTGATTTCGTCAATCTGTCAATAACAATCCAAATCGCATCGCAACCTCTGGAGGATCGTGGTAGCTTCGTAACAAAATCCATGGAAATATGGTCCCATTTCCATTCTGGAATAGATAAGCTATGCAGTAGACCTCCTGGTTTCTTTCTTTCTGCTTTCACCTGTTGGCAATTCAAACATCTGGACACAAAATCTGCAATATCTGATTTCATCTGTTTCCACCAAAACTGTTTCTTCAGATCATTGTACATTTTTCTGCCACCAGGATGAATACTAAAACGACTACAGCGTGCTTCTGTCAAAATCTGTTGTCTCAAGTCTGAAACATCTTGCACAACCATACGATTATTCACATATAACACATTATCACGAACATGATATTCTGATTGATGCCCTGATCTGACCATCGCAATCGAATTCTGAATATTCTGATCGACTTTCTGTGTTTATTTGATTCTTAAAATCAGCTATGTTCAACTTGAATGGTATAAAGTCTCAGAGGTTGATAATCTATCTCAAATACTAGTCCAGAAAGACATCAATTTTCAATCAAATTCGAGACACCAATCGTCGATAGCGATAAAGAACATACCTTTCAACTCAGTGCATCAGCTGCTGCATTTGATTTCCCCGGGTAGTATTTGATTTCACAATCAAAATCTTTCAACAAATCAAGCCATCTACGTTGCCTCATATTAAGTTCTGACTGTGAAAATAGATATTTCAAACTCTTGTGATCAGAATAAATTTCAAATTTCTCACCATATAGATAGTGTCGCCAGATTTTCAATGCAAATACCTCATGTGGTTTTAATTGTCTCGAGGCATAAGCAATAACATGTCCTCGCTGCATCAAAACACAACCTAGTCCCCAGTGAGAAGCATCACAATAAACAAAAAAATCAATAGTACCTGACGGGATATTCAACACCGGAGCACTGGTTAATCTCTTCTTCAACTCCAGGAAACTGGATTCACACGCTTCTGACCAAACAAAAGGGGCCATTCTTCTGGGTCAACTGAGTAATCGGCTTAGCAATACTGGAGAAATCTTTGATGAATCGACGATAATAGCCCGCTAAACCCATTAAACTGCGTATCTCTTGCACTGATGTTGGTCTAGGCCAATTGATCACAGCCTCAACTTTGCTAAGATCAACAGAAATACCTCTCCAGATATAACATGCCCTAGAAATACAACTTGTTTCAGCCAAAATTCATATTTCGATAGCTTTGCATACATTTTTTCAGCTCTCAGAGTTTTTAATACAATTCTCAAATGTTCAGCATGATTTATCAGATGCTTCGAATAAATCAGAATATCGTCAATAAAGATAATCAATAAGTCATCAAGATATTTCTGAAATATACGGTTCATCAAATCCATAAATACCGCTGGAGCATTCGTTAAACCAAACGGCATGACTATAAACTCATAGAGGCCATACCTGGTTCTGAAAGTTGTCATCGATATATCAAAATATCTGACTCTCAACTGATGATATTCAGATCTTAGATCGATCTTGGAATAAACAGAAGAACCCTGCAACTGATCAAATAAGTCATCAATACGAGGCAAAGGGTATTTATTCTTTATCGTAGCCTTGTTCAATTGCGGATAATCAATGTAGAGTCTCATTGAACCGTCTTTCTTTCTGACAAACAGTACTGGAGCGCCCCAAGGACAAACACTCTGTCTGATGTAACCCTTGGCTAGTAAATCCTCTAGTTGATCTTTCAATTCTTTCAGTTCAACTGGTGCCATTTTGTATGGAGCTTTTGAAATAGGTACTGTACATGGTAACAGTTCAATGCCAAAGTCTATTTCTCGAACAGGAGGGAAACCCGGTATCTCATCTGGAAAGACGTCAGCAAACTCACATACCACTGGCAAATCTGCCAATGAAGGGCTAGACTTCAGTACATCTACTGAATACACAAGGAATCCCTCTGCTCCCTTCTGCAATAATCGAGTCATAGACAAAGCGGATACTAAAGGAATTCGAGCTCTGGAACCCTTACCGTTAAATTTCCATTCATCAACCATTTTAGGTCTGAATCTTACAACATTCTGAAAACAATCTACGGTAGCTCTGTACTTGGTTAGCATATCAATACCGATAATGCAGTCAAAATCAGACAAACCGAGTATAATACAATCTAAACCTATCTCATTACCATCATACTGCAGCATACAATGTTTAACAAACTTCACTGATATAAGACCTCTCCCCAAAGGTGAAGATACAGATACTATAGTAGATAAAGACTCAACAGGCAAATCATGTATCAATGCAAATTGCTAAGAGATAAAAGTATGGAAAGCACCCGTATTGATCAACACATAAGCAGGATAACCACAAAGAGAACAGTTACCTGCAACCACATCATCAAGTGCTTCCTGGGCCTGTTCCTCAGTCAATGCAAATACTCTGGCCTGCTTTCTCGGAGGCTGGCTAATAGTCTGGCTTCCTCTTGGCCTCGGCTGTGACGGGGTAGTTGATTGTTGGAAAGAGTGAACAGAAGATGATCGTCTATAAGCCTGAGCCACTGATCCAGATGATCCTGCACCCTGGGATCGTTGAGAACCTCGCTCTGGATAGAATTTGGCAAAATGTCCCCGCTGTCGACAGATGTCGCAACTACCAAACACTCCTTGGCATTGCTCTGTTAGATGTCTTCCTCTACATGTTCTGCAATAGACCCATGTATAATTCTGGACAGAACCAGTCTGTCGTGAACCACTGGAACTAGATGAGCTGCTTCCAGATTTCTTAAACTGTTTCCCTCCGGCTTTTAGATTATCCTTCTTCCCACTGCTGCTACCGCCACTATCAAATCTGGGAAGTGGTTGGTGGAACTGAGCTGAAGGTTGATGCTGTTTCTGTGTCTGAGCGACATACGAAGTTCCCTGCTGTTTGATAAAGCCCAATTCAGCTCCCTTTGCTCTGTTCAAGGCATCAGCAAAATTATTGGGTCGCCCTGTATTTACCAGTGTAAAAATATCTGGATTCAATTCATTGATGAACTGATCAGCCATCGCTTCATCATTATCAGCAACATGAGGAGAAAAATTTAGCAAGGTAGAGAATTTAGCCACGTATTCTTCAATGTTCAAATGACCCTGTTTCAGGTTAGCAAACTCTGCACCCTTGTCCTTTCTGTACGATATTGGGAAAAATCGTTGATAAAATTCGGCTTTAAAGATCTTCCAAGTAATCACCGTACCTCGATGCTCCAAAGCTCGCTTGGTTGTGAGCCACCAGCTTTTTGCAACCTCATATAACTGGTTTCCAATCAGTCTGACTCTACGCTCATCTGTATAGTCAAGGGAATAAAATAACATTTAATATCATCAAGCCAGCTCTTGCAATCGATAGACGTCTCAGTGCCTTTCAAAGTTGGTGGTCTGAATGACTGAAATCTCTTTAACAGTGTTTCCATGGGTGTTGCTGTAACATCCATTGGATTATTTGAAGTACTACCATGTTCTGGGGATCTTCGAGGAGGCATATCTGATTATCAAAATGGTTAGTAATCAAATCTAACAAATTTGTCTCAGTCCTCCTCTGATCATCATACTTCTGATCAAGAATCGGTTCTGATTCATTCTCCAATAATACACGTTTCCAATCAAATCAGATAATCAGTTAAACATGTATTTTCTAAAGCAGTAAAACATACTGTCATACTAGCATATAATATTTGTAAATCAACATTATACTAATCACATGCTAGCACCACAGAAGCCAGGAAGAAAACTCAATGTACCCCCGCTCACTCACTTCTATTTCAGTCTATGGAACATACAGCCACCACCTGTTGTAGGGACCCGGACGCTAACTCATTTTTTTCAATCATTATAGGGATTAAATGGATCAATTAAATAAGCTAGGTCGAATTTTTTTTTTAAATTGAGCACCTCATAAACAAGTTTCTAAAATATTACAACAAGTGATGCTCCATTTTATTCAATTTACAAGATCAAGTTCAATATCTACAACATGATCAAAGATACAAAACATGTTCCACAATAACGTCATAACAAACTAGTGTTTAACAACTACATGTCAAGTGTTGAACAAACAGTTTCTACATCTAAGCACGGATCACCACTCTAATCTCGATCTTTCATGCTCTTCTCGACCCTGGTCATGTCCCACCTATTGTCATGCACACATACAAACACAACAACAGCCGGATAACTCCGGTGAGAAACATATTTTCCAGTATAAACAACGTATACATGCATGTCATATACGCATATATAAAAGCATAAATATTTGTCAAACAACATGTATCATAGTCTATTGAAACATAATTCAATACAAAGCGTTAAATAAAAACTCTTAATCTTTGACTCGACTTTTATCTAGGGACCGGTTTGAACAAGAACGCAACAAGTCTCCCACGCACTCTCCCCGTCCAGGTGGTGGTATGTTCTTATTCCCGGACTTCGTCACACTATATCATGTATCTACAATAGGAGTCGATCTTCTCCTAAGCGCATCGATATAAACCAAATGTCCTGTGACTTGGCACCTCTACCAAAGACTCTTTCACAATATCTATCTTCTATTCTATGCTTTTCTATAACTCAATAGAACAAGCACATACATTCAAGGAGTTAGAATATATCAAAACAATAACAATTAAGTATATGGTTTTTGGAACACAAGTCATATCTTACTCGAGTTATACATCCCGGTTTAACATTGATTTATACCTTTCTTTCTTCGGTTTTTGGTTTGACACAACCAATATCAATCTTGCTTTGTTTCTTTCTTCTACCGGTTTCAGAGTTGAATTCTCGAGTTCAAAGCCTTCACTACAAAATCTGAAATGACATATTCGAGAGGCATAACATCAATATACAACTAAAAGAAAGACATAGTATGATCAATCCCAATCTAATTACGTTTCGACGACATAACGGCGCAATATCCAGATACCAGGAAACTCAAACATCAATAGATACAAACCACAACTCATAACCAATAACAATTACAGCCCACAATTTCAAAATCTCTACAATCTCATTCAAAATGAAGGGCAGACCGCACCCGCGGTCCAAGAAAGAGTGCACCCGTGGTTGATGGACAGAGAGTTGGAAATTATTTACAGAAATGACACCGCACCCGCGGTTCAAACGTAACCGCACCCGCGTTGATGTCACCGCACCAGCGGTCTTATATGTAGCGCACCCGCGGTCGTCGATTTTGGAAAATGAATAGACTGCCGAAGCTTGAGCGCACCTGCGGTCCAGATGGAGCGCACCCGCGGTGCTGCATGCGAGAAAGCCACCTTTGTTTCTCAAGTTGACACATGGCATGGTATATATATATAGAAATGTGCTGATTCATTTATCTCCACTTCCATCAGCTGACAAACGAGAGAGAGTGGGGAGAAGCTTCAATTCCTTATGCTTTAAGGTTATGATTTTGAAAGAATTACACATCCAAACTTCATTCCAAGTATAGATTCTTACTCCTTGCATCATAGGCTACAAGAGGATGTAAGTATGGTTCAATTATAGCATGTTTCGAAATCTACATGTTGAAGAAATTGTGGTTTTATTTGAGATATGTGTTCTTGAGTAGCTAGGAACCGAAATACCGTGAACAGATTTATTATCAGATATTGTATGCGATTTATATGACATTCCAGAATGTATTGGGTGGAACTTATGAAAATTTTCAGAATTTGAAATGGTTATGATATTGATTATGATGTGGAGACATGATTCTTGTAATTTTTATTGTTATGAAATTGACCGGTATCGAGAAATTACGTCGTTATGCCGTCAAATGGTACCGAGGTCAAGTATTGAATTGGATATGTGTTGATTGAGATTAGAGATTGATAGAATATGTATCAACATTTCTATTTCAGATTTGATATTGACAGAGTCGTCATCGAGACTTCGACATCGACAGACATTGTGTGACGAAAGGTATAATTCATGTTTTGTTTGGGGAAGACACAACTCAAATGAGATTCAATTTGAGTTTCCCAACCAAATCACATACTAGAATTGTTGTCTATCTTTTGATATGATTTGGATTTGTTTATGGACTTATATTCTAATCCCTTGATATGATGATGCCTTGTTTATAGATTTATATTCAAGCATTTGAGATAGGAGAGTCATTGGCAGACTTGCCAAACTAGACGTTCGGTGGTATCGACGCTTCGGATCAGATTCAATCCGATTGTAGACATTCGATACAGACAGGGCCGAAGTGTAGGAATAAGACGTACAGTTACCCCGATTGGGAGGGTAGATGACAGACAGTGACGTCTTATTCGCACCGGGATCCCTAGAGTAGAGTCGAGTCGAGTCAAGACATGATTTGATTTGAATTGCATGCTCATATAGATTGGTTTCATAGACTATGGAACCCATTGTTATTGCTTTCATTCATTAATTTTGATTATGTATTAGCATGCATACTTGTTTTATACTGGGATTTGTTCTCACCGGAGTTTCCGGCTGTTGTTATGTCTGTATGTGTGCATAACAACAGGTGGGGCAGGATCTGGGTCACGACAGAGATGAGTTCGAGATAACGTGGTGACTTCGGGCGCCGAAGATTACTAGTTGTTTCTTACTAGACTTGTACTACTTGTGGTTGTAGTTTGTATTAAACACTGGTTTGTATGAATGTATTAGAACAAGACATGTAATTATGTTTATTGAAATAAAATAAAGAACTATCTTGTGCTTGTTTATATACATTTGAATTAATGTTAAAAAGCAAAATTTTGACCCACATTTTTGAATAAAGATCCGATTAATCCCGAAAAGAATTGAGTTAGAGCCCGGGTCCCCACAACATGTGGTATCAGAGCAGTAGTTTCTGTAGACTGAGATAGAATAGAATGAGCGGGGTAGATCGAGTCTTCTTCCTTGCTTTTGATGTGCTAGCATGATTTATTGCTTTCCCTATTACATGTTGTATTGTTATCTGAATTGAGTTACAACATGTACTTGTAAAGACTGAATTAGAACCGATTCTGGATCAGAGGTATATGATCAGAGGAGGACTGAGACAGATTGTATAGATTGTATACTAATCTGTTTGATAATCAGATATGCCGCCTAGAAGAATACCACAACCAGCTGCAGGTCAAGTGCTAGAACAAGGTAGTATGTCAGGTACTCAGATGGATGTTACTGCGACACCAATGGAGACTTTGTTGAAGAGGTTTCAATCATTCCATCCACCTACCTTGAAGGGCACAGAAAATGCAGTGGATTGTGAGAGCTGGTTAGATGATATAGAGATGCTGTTTGAATCTCTGGCTTATACAGACGAACGGAGAGTGAAGTTGATTGGGCATCAATTACACGAAGTGGCAAAAAGTTGGTGGCTTACAACGAAACGAGCCCTGGAGCATAGAGGTATCGATATTACTTGGAAAGTATTTAAAGATGAATTTTATCAACGTTTCTTTCCAGTGTCGTATCGAAAAGACAAAGGGGCCGAATTTGCCAATTTGAGACAGGGGCAGTGGAACATAGAAGAGTATGTTGCCAAGTTTTCTACTTTGCTCCGATTTGCGCCACACGTGGCAGGAAATGACGAAGCGGTCGCGGACCAATTCATCAATGGTTTGAACCCGGATATTTTTACTTTGGTGAACGCGGGATGACCCAACACCTTTTCTGATGCACTGAACTGATCAAAGGGAGCAGAGGCTGGTTTGAACAGGCAGCGAGGAGCTTCTTATAGTGCTCAGAGTCAGAGACCGCCACAGCCTGCCGCCCAGTTTCCACCACCTCCTCCTTGATTTGATAGTGGAAGTAGTAGTAGTGGCAAGAAGGGTTCTTTGAAAGTTAAGGGTCAGCAGTTTAAGAGATCAGGGGGCAGTTCGTCGAGCTCCAGTGGGTCAAGACAGAGAGGTCCTGGCCAGAGTACAGATGTGACAGGTGTGTATTGCACTACTTGTGGAGGCCGACATGCCACAGAGCAGTGTCAGGGAATGATGGGCAGATGCAACATATGTAGGCAACAGGGACATTTTGGCAGAGTCAGTCCCCAGAGAGGTGCACCGAGATTTCAGAGTGCAGGGTCATCTACCTCAGTGACTCAGCCTGAGAGGCAAGCTTCGTCTGTCCATTCCTTCCATCCCACACCTACACAGTCCCAGCCTAGAGCCAGAGGTGGCCAGACAGTGAGCCAACCTCCCAGACAACAGGCTCAGGTGTTTGCATTGACGGAAGAGCAAGCCCAAGATGCACCGGACGATGTGATTGCAGGTAACTGTTTTCTTTGCGGTTATCCTGCATATGTGTTGATAGACACAGGTGCATCCCATACATTCATATCTGAGCGTTTTGTATTATTGCATTCATTGCCTGTCGAGTCATTGTCTACTGTAATATCTATTTCTTCTCCGTTGGGAAGTGGTCTGATATCTGTGACTTCAGTTAGACATTGTATACTATAGTTTGAGGGGCATGAAATTGATTTAGACTGTGTTGTGCTTGGTTTATCTGATTTTGATTGTATTGTTGGGATTGACATGTTGACTAAGTACAGAGCCACCGTAGACTGTTTTCACAAGATTGTCAGATTCAGACCTGAAATGACAGAAGAGTGGAAATTCTACGATAAGGATTCCAGATCTCGGATTCCCTTAGTATCTGCTTTGACTATGAGTAGATTGTTGCAAAAGGGAGCAGAGGGGTTCCTTATTTATTCTGTAGATCTACAGAAATCGAGCCCGGCATTGGCAGATTTGCCAGTAATACGGGAGTTTGCAGATGTATTTCCTGACGAGATTCCAGGGTTACCCCCAGCCCGAGAGGTAGATTTCAGCATAGATCTTGTTCCAGGTACCGTTCCTATTTCGAGAGCTCCGTATAGAATGGCACCTATTGAGTTGAAAGAATTGAAGGCACAGTTAGAAGATTTGCTAGCCAAGGGATATATCAGACCCAATGTATCTTCTTGGGGCGCACCAGTGCTATTTGTGCGAAAGAAAGATGGTTCGATGCGATTGTGTATCGATTACAGGCAACTGAACAAGGCAACGATAAAGAACAAGTATCCTTTGCCTCACATTGATGACTTATTTGATCAGTTGCAGGGATCATCTGTTTATTCTAAGATTGATTTGAGATCGAGATATCACCAGCTGAGAGTTAGAGATGTTGACATACCGAAGACAGCATTCCGAACCAGGTATGGACATTATGAGTTTGTTGTCATGCCTTTTGGTTTAACGAATGCTCCAGCGGTGTTTATGGGATTGATGAACCATGTATTTCAGAGGTATTTGGATGAGTTTGTGATTGTTTTTATTGATGATATCTTGGTTTATTCTAAGAATCTGAATGAACATGCCAATCATTTGATAATTGTGTTGCAAACATTGAGAAATGAAAGATTATTTGCTAAACTGTCAAAGTGTGAGTTTTGGCTGAGATAGGTTGTCTTCTTGGGTCATATCATATCTGGAGACGGTATTTCTGTAGATCCGAGTAAAGTTGAAGCTGTGATCAGTTGGCCGAGACCGACTTCTGTGCCAGAGATACGCAGTTTCATGGGTCTGGCAGGGTACTATCGACGATTCATTAAAGATTTCTCCAGCATTGCGAAGCCAATTACCCAGTTAACACAGAAGAATGCGCCATTTGTGTGGTCTGTGGATTGTGAATCCAGCTTTCTAGAGTTGAAGAAGAGGCTGACCAGTGCACCTGTCTTGATGATTCCTTCAGGTACTGGCGATTTCGTTGTATATTGTGATGCATCCCACAGAGGGCTAGGATGTATTCTTATGCAACGAGTTCATGTGATCGCATATGCCTCTAGACAGCTGAAGCCACACGAGATTCGATACCCCATTCATGATCTTGAATTGACGGCTATCGTATTTGCATTGAAGATTTGGCGTCATTATCTTTATGGCGAGAAATTTGAGATCTACTCTGATCATAAGAGCCTGAAGTATCTGTTTTCTCAATCAGAATTGAATATGAGACAACGCAGATGGCTCGATTTGTTGAAAGACTTTGATTGTGAGATCAAATACTATCCAGGAAAGTCAAATGCAGCAGCGGATGCCTTGAGTCGAAGGGTTTGTGCTCTATCCTTGTCGACGATAGGTGTTACGAATATGATTGAAGATTGTTGTTTGTCTGGTTTAGCATTTGACACAGATAGTAGACCGCTGAGACTTGCTTCGATTCAAGTTGAGCCAGATTTGATTATGAGAATCAAGGAAGCCCAAAGAACTGATCAGAATGTGCAGAAGTCGATTCAGATGGTCAGATCAGGACATCAGTCTGAATATCAGGTACATAATTTTGTTCTGTATGTGAATAACCGTCTTGTAGTGCCAGATGTTTCAGACTTGAAAAAACAAATCATGTCAGAAGCGCACTGTAGTCGGTTTAGTATTCATCCTGGTGGCAGGAAAATGTACAACGATTTGAAGACACAATTCTGGTGGAAACAGATGAAGTCAGATATTGCAGAATTCGTGTCTAAGTGCTTGAATTGCCAACAGGTAAAGGCTGAAAGAAAGAAGCCTGGAGGTTTACTTCAGAGTTTATCTATTCCTGAGTGGAAATGGGATCACATTTTCATGGATTTCGTGACGAAATTACCTCGATCATCCCGGGGCTGTGATGCGATTTGGGTCATTATTGACAGATTGACCAAATCAGCGTGTTTTATTCCATACAGAATGACATATCGACATGATCAGATGGCTGAGATTTATATAAGAGAGGTAGTCAGATTGCATGGTGTACCGAAGTCTATCATATCAGATCGTGATCCACGATTCACTTCACACTTTTGGCACAATTTGCAGCAAGCTTTAGGTACGACATTGCACCTGAGTACTGCCTATCATCCCCAGACAGATGGACAGTCACAGCGGACTATCCAGAATTTAGAGGACATGTTGAGAGCTGTAGTGCTAGACTTTGGAACTAGTTGGCAAGATTCACTACCGTTGTGTGAATTCTCGTACAACAACAGCTATCAAACGAGCATAGAGATGGAACCGTTTGAAGCATTATATGGTAAGAAGTGCAGATCTCCTCTATACTGGGATGATATATCTGAGGTACCAGAACTTGGACCTTATATGATTCGTGAAATGACTGAGAAGGTAAAGATAATCCAGAAGAGAATGAAGACGACACAGGATAGACAAGCCAAATATGCCAATATTAGACGTAGACCGTTAATATTTGAACAAGGAGACAGAGTGTTTTTGAAGATTTCTCCTTTCAGAGGCATTGTCAGATTTGGCAAGCGTGGAAAGTTGTCTCCTAGATACATCGGTCCTTACGAGATTCTTGAGAAGATTGGCGATCGAGCATATCGACTGGCTCTTACTCCTTCTTTATCTGGGATACATAACGTTTTTCATGTATCGATGTTGCGTAGATATATACCATATATTTCTCATGTCATTCAGCCTGACGAGGCCGAGCTTGATGAGACGTTGAGTTATGTTGAGCAACCGATACAGATTCTTGATCGGAAAGAGAAGCAGCTCAGGACGAAGACTATTCCACTTAAAAAAGTCCAGTGGAGTCGTCATGGCATCGAGGAAGCGACTTGGGAGACAGAAGCAGATATGAGACAGAGATATCCCGAGTTGTTTACATGATGTGAGTATTTATTCAGCTTTTGATTATATTGTTTTTCATTTATGATATGATTGATGGCCTGCAATTTCGAGGACGAAATCATTTCTTAGAGGGGGAGAAATGTAAGGCCTGAGATTTATTAGTCTTCGTTGATGCGATATTCAAAGATATGAGAATGCATGACATGTAATGAGAAGCAATAAATGAGATGGGGGAAGGAGAGACATGAAAAATTAGAATTTTGAATGAAGGGCAGACCGCACCCGCGGTCCAAGAAAGAGTGCACCCGCGGTTGATGGACAGAGAGTTGGAAATTATTTACAGAAATGACACCGCACCCGCGGTTCAAACGTAACCGCACCCGCGTTGATGTCACCGCACCAGCGGTCTTATATGTAGCGCACCCGCGGTCGTCGATTTTGGAAAATGAATAGACTGCCGAAGCTTGAGCTCACCTGCGGTCTAGATGGAGCGCACCCGTGGTGCTGCATGCGAGAAAGCCACCTTTGTTTCTCAAGTTGACACATGACATGGTATATATATATATAGAAATGTGCTGATTCATTTCTCTCCACTTCCATCAGCTGAGAAACGAGAGAGAGTGGGGAGAAGCTTCAATTCCTTATGCTTTAAGGTTATGATTTTGAAAGAATTACACATCCAAACTTCATTCCAAGTATAGATTCTTACTCCTTGCATCATAGGCTACAAGAGGATGTAAGTATGGTTCAATTATAGCATGTTTCGAAATCTACATGTTGAAGAAATTGTGATTTTATTTGAGATATATGTTCTTGAGTAGCTAGGAACCGAAATACCGTGAACAGATTTATTATCAGATATTGTATGCGATTTATATGACATTCCAGAATGTATTGGGTGGAACTTATGCAAATTTTCAGAATTTGAAATGGTTATGATATTGATTATGACGTGGAGACATGGTTCTTGTAATTGTTATTGTTATGAAATTGACCGGTATCGAGAAATTACGTCGTTATGCCGTCAAATGTGTTGCGACTTTGATTGTTGCACTCCCAAGAGCAGGTTGTCCACAAGTAGTATAATTCGGTGAGTCCGAATATCGTATCCACAGGGAAGCTAAGGTAATTACAAGTCCACTAAAATGTCTTTTTGTTTTGTTTTTGTTTTTGTTTCTTTTTAATTTTAATTGTTTGAATCTTTAATGGGTAAATTTTAATTGTTCAATTTTAATTTAAGTAGTTGAGATTAAAGGATCCACTCTTGGTATTTTAATAAAGTTAACATTAACGAACATTATTGAAATCCACTTAATAAAATGGTTCCAATATATTAAATAATCATATTTATATTATGTTATATATTATTATATTATAAGTATATATAATATATACCAAAACTTATAAATGTGGTCAAGTATTTATTGTGCTATATAAATTTGTAAACACTGAATCAAGGTACCACTTTAAATGGTTGGTAAAACCAAACTAACATTTAAATGGTGCCAAGAAATTAATATTATGATATATTTATATATAGTAAATCAAGGTTCCCACTTTAAATGGTTGGTAAAACCAAACAAACATTTAAATGGTTCCAAGAATTTAATATTATAATATATTCATATATAATAAATCAAGGCATCCACTTTAAATGGTTGGTAACACCAAACTAACATTTAAATGGTTCCAAGAATTTAGTGTAACATATAGCAACAATAAATCAAAACTCCCACTTATAAGTAGGGTATAAAAATGCTTAAAGAAATAAATATAACATAAACAATAAATAATGATTAAATAATATAAAACATAGATTCTTACCTTTTAGAAACCTTATTATCATGCGAAGAGTTTCACCTTTTCATCTCAACTTTAGGAAGTTAGCTATTCATTATTCAAAGTGTAAAACTTTGAATATGAAATTAACATGCTAATTATATTTAAATGAAGAAATAAAAGAAAAATATAGAGAAAATATTATGAACTCAAAGGTTTGTTTATAGAATGAGGGATATCTCAATACATTACAATGCACCCCTATTTATAGCCAAATTTGGGGAGACAACCACAAATAAAATATTATTTTTTACACAAAAGTCTTCATTGGTGTTCCAAGATATTATATTATATTACACATCACTTTTGAAAATCTTTTTCTTGGAATTTGCTTCTTCACATAAAAGAAACATGTGGATAATTGAGTTGTCTAGTTGTGGTATTTTTTTCAAATCATTTGACCAAGTAATTTGAGAGATATGGTCAAAATACTAGAGCATGGTAAAACTGCCACTCCTTTGGTAACTTTATTTGTTGCTTAATTTGATCCCAATTGTGAGAGGATTTTTATCTCATGCTTGACACCAATATTGTAGATAGTAACATCAACTTTCTACAGGTCCAAGAATCATCTTAATCCAATTTGCAATGCCAAGTTTATTCTTGTTTTATCGAACCTGTAAAAAATAGTAAAAACTTGTAATTACACAACAACTTATATTTTATACAATTTATTATAAAACATATAATATTTAAAAATTTAATAAAACAAAAACTATATATTTATATTATAAAACATTTAATTAATGTACAATTTTTATGTTTATCACACCTCCCAACCAGTTTATTGCTAGTCCCTAGCAATTTAAGCGTTAATAGCAATACAAAACATATTGATTAATTTAAATAAAAATGTAATCAAAACTATCTAAGTGTTTAAATTAAATTTGAAAACTGTCAAATTTATATCAAGATCATCATAATTATAATTTATGAAATAATTTGAGATGATCAATTCAAAGCTTATTTCAGGTAGTTAAATGTACACGACATTCAGAAATTCCTAGTAAGAGTCTCAACTCCATATCCTCACAGGTTAATAAATTTTTCAATTTATGGCAACGATTTCTCTCATGGAGTTGGAATACAGATAAATGCTCAGAAAAATGGTTTACAGAATGCAGACAGACAAACGAGCCAAACTAATCAAAAGATAGAAAATCCATTGATTCAAAATCTAGTTGTTCTTATTATATATTTTTTCCTGATATTTTTTTTTTTTTTTTTTGCATAACATCATGGAATCAGACTAAGTTTATGCTTCTTGACCACATATTTATTTAATTTGTACAATAAATTTCTCTCTTTTTTTTATGAGAGATATATGGGTCGTAGCATATAACTTAAAAATTACGTAGATATTCAATATCTTTCTTTTTGTATTTTTCTCCCTTTTTTTTTCAGGAAATATCATTTTTTTTTCTTCAAAATAAGAACTCAAGATCTAAACAATAGATAGTCTCTCTCATGATCAATAAAGGCTCGAAAGCTGTTTTCTCAGTCCTCTCCACTCACTCACAAAATATGTGTGAGTTTAAAATTATAGGCACTCTTATAAGGTATATCTTGGGCCATATACTTTAATACCTGATATTATAACAATGGTTAATCACTCAAAAAGATTTCATAAATCATATTTTTATATTGATCAGAATATTAAAATTGACTTTTTTTTTCAAATAAAAATTTAAACATTCTTAAATAGATTAATGCATGTTCTAATTTAAATCTTTCAAACATGTAATGTATGACAATTTTTGCAAAAATTAATAAGATACAAACAATAAACATGATTTTATTTTAAAATAATATATATTATTATTTTTTATTTATTTTTTTTTAATTTTTTTTTTATAAGTTTGTTCTCCCCCCAATCAGAATATGACATTGTCCCTAATGTCAAAATAACTATTAATAAAGAGTACGTAATGAAAGAGATATCACCTGGAATTTTATTGAAGATAACAAACTGAAACAAACGCAAAACAATCCACGACTTTTGAATCAATGATCCAACTTCCTTTTCTTACTGCTTGATTGCGACCAATTGATCTTTGTTATCATCGGATCAGGCTTATGAACAAAAGCTTCCAAATCATCAATTAATTGGTCGGCAGTCGAAGCACAGATGAGCATCCGTCGTGAATTTTCTGAAATGAAATTCTGTTCCACAGCTTTATCAAGAAATGTCAACAAACTGTCAAAATAATTATTGATATTCAACAAGCCCACAGGTTATTATGGATATTAAGTTGTGCCCAAGAAACAGTGTGAAAAATTTCTTCTAATGTACCAAAACCACCTGGTAGTGCAATAAAAGCATCAGAATTTTCAATCATTTGAGTGATTCTTTCATACATAGAAGAAACTTTTAATTCCTCCCCAATCGTAACACCTGTAATATTTCCTTCAGCTAAAGCTGTAGGAATAATACCCAAAACCTGACTACCTCCAAGATGAGCAGATGTTGAAACAGATCCCATTAACCCAATATTACCTCCCCCATATACCAAGTGAATTTTTCTCTCAGCCAATATCTTTCCAAGATTATTCGCTGCTTCTACAAACACTTCATTTTTTCCAGGACTCGACCCACAAAATACACAAATATTTTTCAATGTTTGTGCAGAGGATCCATCCATGTTTTTACTTTCTTTTTTTTTTCTGCGAAAATAGAGACAAAGATGAGAGATTTTATAGGAGTAATATGTTATCATGACAAAACTATGGGTCACAGCTGTAAACAGAATAAATAGTAAAAACAATAATGGCACACATGCATATAAACAGTAGTGTGATTGTGGCTCACAATTTTTCTCTGGTTTTACATCCAGAAACGGCTTCAACGCCTTCTATGAGTCGAGGATATGCTTCCCATCCAATTTTCTTATAAATTGGCAAACAGGGTCTTTTTTAGTCGGATTCCCAAGACTATGACGCTCATCTTGGAATTGTTTCCATAAACGGAGAAGTTCAATATGCACATGTCCACTAGAATGCGTCTCAAGAGTCAATAAGATGTTATCTAAAGACTCCTTACTCAGCCCATTCTTAATGAAACCAATTTTATCTTCTCTGTTATTGGAAACACATCCCAAAGATCTGCATCGTTTGTCACAAGTCCATCTTGCACACTTATGACAAACCCCTAAACTTTTGGCCCTTCGTTTTTTTCGCATAAGTGCTTTTTCCTAATCCAGGCAAATACCGAATGAGCAATGATTGTGGAACTTCTCCTCCTAATCGGACCTTAGCTTCTATTACAAGACGAATATCTTCTGGAATTCCTTTTTGCATTAGCAATCTCAATCTTTCACACCTTCCTGCATAAATTTTTCTTAGAACATTTTCAGAAACAGAGGGAAAATATTTACAAATTTTTGAGAGAATTTCATCCATTTTGAAAAGAAAAGAAATTATTTTTTTTTTATTTTTTGTATCAGCAATTGTGGGAAACTGATTTAACTGACTATGAGAGTCACGGAGTACCGTTATCCGCCATTTAACCGGGAAAATAAAAATATTAAGAAAACCTGAAATAAAAACAAACAAACTTAAATGCAAAAAAAAAAATCAAGGATCAGAAAGGGAAATAAACTCTTCTTGAAAGATTTCATTTTCTAAAAATGGTTTAAGCCTTTGTCCATTTACTTTAAAAATATCACTATTTTTAGGATTTTCAATATCCACAGCTCCATAAGTATACAAATGCTTTACAACATATGGGCCTGTCCATCTTGATCGTAATTTTCCTGGGAATATGTGAAGTCGAGAATTATAAAGCAAAACTTTTTTACCAATCTCAAAATATTTTCTAAGAATTGTTTTATCATGAAATGATTTGATTTTTGCTTTATAAATCCTTGAATTCTCATACGCGTCATTTCTGAGTTCATCAAGTTCATTAAGTTGCAATTTACACAATTTTTTGGCATCATCCATGCTTGAATTTAAAGTTTTGATCGCCCAATAAGCTTTATGTTCCAATTCCACAGGCAAATGACAATGTTTTCCATAAATCAACCTATAGGGAGACATATTCAATGATGTTTTAAAAGCTGTTCGATATGCCCAAAGTGCATCATTTAGTCGTAGAGACCAATCTTTTCTATTTGAGTTAACAGTTTTTTCCAAAATTTGCTTTATCTCCCTATTAAGCTAATTCAACTTGTCCATTTGTTTGAGGATGATAAGGAGTAGTTACTTTATGAGTAATACCATATTTTTTCATTAATGAAGCAAATGGTTTATTAACAAAGTGAGTTCCCCCATCACTTATCATGGCTCGAGGAATTCCAAATCTACTAAAAATATTTTCTTTTAAAAATTTGATGACGATTTTATGATCATTTTTTCGACATGGAATGGCCTCTATCCATTTAGAAAACATAATCAACTGCAACTAAAATATACAAGTATCCAAACGACGATGGAAAAGGTCCCATAAAATCAATTCCCCAACAGTCAAAGATTTCAATTTCAATGATAGGATTCAAAGGCATCATGTTTCTTTTTGAAATCGCACCCAATTTTTGACAATTTTCACAGATCTTGCAGATTTCGTGGGTGTCTTTAAACAAAGTGGGCCAATAAAATCCACGCTGCAAGATTTTTGCAGCCGTTTTCTTTGAAGAAAAATGTCCTCCGCATGCTTCTGAATGACAAAATTTAATGACACTACTTACCTCATTGTCGGATATGCAACTTCGAAAAATTTGATCTGGACAATACTTGAACAGATACGGATCATCCCAATAAAAGTTTTTTACCTCATTCAAAAATTTTCTTTTATCTTGGGAACTCCATTGCGGTGGCATTTTTCCTGTCACAAGAAAATTTACTATGTTAGCAAACCAAGGTGTAGTAGTAACTGAAAATAGATGTTCATCAGGAAAATTATCGTTAATTGGTGTCATTTCACAAGATGATCCTGTTACTAGTCTCGATAAATGATCGGCTACGACATTCTCGGTTCCTTTTTTATCTTTGATCACAATGTCAAATTCTTGGAGTAACAAAATCCATCGTATCAGTCGTGGCTTTGCATCCTGTTTGGTCAACAAATATCTAATAGCAGAATGATCAGTAAACACAATAGTCGTTGATCCAATCAAATAAGAACGAAATTTATCTAATGTAAATATTACAGCAAGTAGTTCTTTTTCAGTTGTGGAGTAATTCATTTGAGCATTGTTTAAAGTTCTACTTGCATAATATATCACATAAGGCTTACCGTTTCTTCTTTGACCCAGTATTGCACCGACTGCATAATCACTCGCATCGCACATGATTTCAAATGGTAAAGACCAGTCAGGAGGTTGCATGATAGGAGCTGATGTTAAATGTCGAATAATTTTATCAAAAGCATTTTGACATTCTTGAGTCCACTCAAATGCAATGTCTTTTGTTAAGAGGTTACAAATGGGTTTAGAGATTAAACTAAAGTCCTTTATAAACCTCCGATAAAATCCAGCATGTCCCAAAAATGAGCGAATTTCTTTAATGGTTTTTGGAGGGGGTAAATTGGCAATGACATCAACTTTTGCTTTATCAACTTCAATTCCATGAGATGACACGACATGTCCCAAAACAATTCCAGAAGTAATAATGTAATGACATTTTCCCAATTTAAAATAAGACCTTTTTCCTCGCATCTTTTTAAAACTTTTTTCAAATTTTCAAGACAATTATCAAATGTATTCCCAAAGACAGTTAAATCATCCATGAAAATTTCCAAACAATTTTCAACCATGTCGCAAAAAATGCTTAGCATACATCTTTGAAATGTTGCTGGGGCATTGCATAAACCAAATGGCATCCTTCTGAATGCAAATGTTCCAAAAGGACATGTGAATGTAGTTTTTTCTTGATCTTCGAGTGCAATGGGAATTTGATAATAACCTGAATATCCATCAAGAAAACAGTAGTATGGATGACCTGCTACTCTTTCTAAAATTTGATCAAAAATGGTAATGGAAAATGATCTTTTCTAGTGGCGTCATTTAATTTTTATAATCAATACACATCCGCCAACTAGATGGGACTCGACTTGTTAACAATTCACCTTTTTCAATTTTTATCACTCTGATGCCAGATTTTTTTGGAACTACTTGTGTTGGGCTTACCCACTTACTATCAGAAATAGGGTAGATAATCCCAACATCAAGTAGTTTGAGAACTTCAGTTTTCACAACATCTTTCATGTGTGGATTTAATCTCCTTTGTGGTTGTTGAGATGTTTTAGCATTTTCTTCTAAATGAATTTTGTGTGTGCAAATTAGTGGATTAATGCCCTTGAGATCTTTTAGTGTCCAACCAATTGCATTTTTATGTCTTTTAAGCATATCAACTAATTTACCTTCTTGATCACTTTCTAGTTTGGAAGAAATTACCACCGGATATGTTTCATCTTCTCCAAGAAATGCATACTTCAATTCTTCTGGCAAGGGTTTTAACTCCAATATGGGTGGTTCGTCTTTGTTCTCATATTTTGCATCAAATTCTTTCTCTGATCCTGGTAACGAGTGATACCTGATAAAATCATCAAGATCAATTTCAATATTTTCTTTAACAATTTCAATTGAACAAATATCTAATTGATCACGAATACTCCCTTCTTGAATGTTTTCTTCCACAAGAGTTTCAATAAGATTTTCATCTTCACTTTCATCTCCTTTGTCATGTGGTTGCTTACAAAGATTAAAAACATTGAGCTCCAAGATCATGTTACCAAATGACAACTTCATTATTCAATTCCTGCAATTTATAAGGGCATTGGAAGTTGCTAAAAATGGACGACCCAGAATTACAGGAATTGCATTACAAGCTTCGATAGGTTGTGTATCTAAAACTATGAAATCGACAGGATATACAAAGTTATCAACTTGGACCAATACGTCTTCTATCATACCTCTTGGCACTTTAACAGATCTATCGGCAAGTAAAAGTGTTACCGAAGTTGATTTTAACTCGCCTAGATTGAGTTCTTGATAAACTGAATATGGAAGTAAATTCACACTAGCTCCAAGATCAAGCAAGGCTTTTTTAATCTTTCGTTCTCCAATAATACATGAAATAGTAGGACAACAAGGGTCTTTGTATTTCAAAGTATTATTATTTTGAATGATTGCACTTACTTGTTCGGCTAAAAATGCTTTCTTTTTCACATTCAATTTTCTTTTCACAGTGCACAAGTCTTTCAAAAATTTGGCATATGATGGTACCTGTTTTATTGCATCTAATAAAGGAATATTAACTTTTACTTGTTTAAAAATATCATATATATCAGAATTCAAATTTGATTTTTTTGTATTTTTCAATGCATGAGGGAATGGTGGTGACACTGTCTGTTGAACCTCCTCTTCGCAAGTTATGGGTTCCACTTCCTTACCCTTTGGAGTTGATTTATCATCATCTTCACAAGGTTCAAGAATGGATTTTTCCACAACCTTAACACTTCGAAGGGTAATAACAGATTTTACCTTATCCATCGATTGAGTTCCAGAAGTTCCAGTTTGTGAATGATGATCCTTGGGAATAGGTAGAGGTTGTGAAGCAAATTTACCTTTTTCATGAACATTAAGTGCAGATGCAAATTTAGCAAGAGTATCTTTCAAATCTGTCATGGTTTGAGCTGTTTGAGTATTGATAGATTCTTGCTTTGCAATGAAAGAATTCAATGTATCTTCCAAATTTCTTTTAGGTGGAGGAACATAAGGTGCATAATTTTGAAAATTTTGTTGATTTTGGAAATGTGGTTGTGAAAATTGTGCAGCATTATCATTCCTCCAACTAAAATTTGGATGATTTCGCCAACCTGGATTGTAATTTTGAGAAAATGGTTCAAAATTTGGCATTTTGAAATTGTTCAAAACATTGGCTTGTTCATGGAGACATTCTTTAAAAGAGGGCAAAGTGGGACAATCTTTTGTAAAATGATCACTTGTATCACAGATGTGACACACAATTTCTTGAACATATTTTAATTGACCATTCTTTTTCAATTCAAGTGCCTCAACTTTTCTTGCCAAAGAGGTAAATCTAGCTTGAAGATCATGTTCATCTTTGAGAGTGTACATACCTCCACCAGATGTAGGAGATTGAATCTTGTTTGATGGTTCGATTGTACCTATAGTGTCCCAATTTTGAGCATTTTCAGCTAATGAATCGAGATACTCAATTGCCTCATTTGGATCTTTATCTTTAAAATTTTCCATTACACATAAATTCAACCATTTGCCTATCTTTAGGTGTTATGCCTTCATAAAATTGAGAAAAAACTCTCCAAATTTCAAAACCATGATGTGGACAAAGATTAAGCAATTCTTTGTGTCTATCCCAACACTGATAAAAAGTTTCTCCTTGTTTTTGAGTGAAAGTAATGATTTGCCTTTTGAAAGAATTTGTTCTATGAGATGGAAAAAACTTTTTCAAAAATTGTTGTTGCAATTCATCCCAAGTTCGAATGGATCCCGATCTAAGATTTTGTAGCCAAGTTTTAGCTTTATCTTTTAAAGAAAAAGGAAAAAGCTTAAGTCGAATGGTGTTCATGCTACAATTTAGATCATTATATGTGTTGCACACTTCTTCAAACTCTCGTAAATGCATGTATGGATTTTCAGAATCTAAGCCATGAAAATTGGGTAAAAGTTGGATAATACCAGGCTTAAAATTGAAATGAGATGCATCAGGGGGAAAAACTAGACATGAAGGTGCACTAGTACGTGTAGGATTCATGTGATCTCTAAGTGTTCTTCGTCTATCATGATCATGTTGAGATTGAATTTCATCTTCATTTTCTTGGATGGGTTCTTCCCCAATTTTTTGTAAAAATAAAGGGTTATTTCGAATGAGTCGACCACTAAGTGTACGTGACCAAATGCTCATGCAAATGCAAAAAAAATAAAAACACACAAAAGCAATAAAAATTTAAATAAAGAAAAATAAACTAAAAACAAAATTAAATAGACTTGAAATTAAATTATACTTCCCCAGCAACGGCGCCAAAAACTTGTTGCGACTTTGATTGTTGCACTCCCAAGAGCAGGTTGTCCACAAGTAGTATAATTCGGTGAGTCCGAATATCGTATCCACAGGGAAGCCAAGGTAATTACAAGTCCACTACAATGTCATTTTGTTTTGTTTTTGTTTTTGTTTCTTTTTAATTTTAATTGTTTGAATCTTTAATGGGTAAATTTTAATTGTTCAAATTTTAATTTAAGTAGTTGAGATTAAAGGATCCACTCTTGGTATTTTAATAAAGTTAACATTAACGAACATTATTGAAATCCACTTAATAAAATGGTTCCAATATATTAAATAATCATATTTATATTATGTTATATATTATTATCTTATAAATATATAATATATACCAAAACTTATAAATGTGGTCAAGTATTTATTGTGCTATATAAATTTGTAAACACTGAATCAAGGTTCCCACTTTAAATGGTTGGTAAAACCAAACTAACATTTAAATGGTGCCAAGAAATTAATATTATGATATATTTATATATAGTAAATCAAGGTTCCCACTTTAAATGGTTGGTAAAACCAAACAAACATTTAAATGGTTCCAAGAATTTAATATTATAATATATTCATATATAATAAATCAAGGCATCCACTTTAAATGGTTAGTAACACCAAACTAACATTTAAATGGTTCCAAGAATTTAGTGTAACATATAGCAACAATAAATCAAAACTCCCACTTATAAGTAAGGTATAAAAATGCTTAAAGAAATAAATATAACATAAACAATAAATAATGATTAAATAATATAAAACATAGATTCTTACCTTTTAGTAACCTTATTATCATGCCAAGAGTTTCACCTTTTCATCTCAACTTTAGGAAGTTTGCTATTCATTATTCAAAGTGTAAAACTTAGAATATGAAATTAACATGCTAATTATATTTAAATGAAGAAATAAAGGAAAAATATAGAGAGAAATATTATGAACTCAAAGGTTTGTTCATAGATGAGGGATATCTCAATACATTACAATGCACCCCTAATTATAGCCAAATTTGGGGAGACAACCACAAATAAAATATTATTTTTTACACAAAAGTCTTCATTGGTGTTCCAAGATATTATATTATATTACACATCACTTTTGAAAATCTTTTTCTTAGAATTTGCTTCTTCACATAAAAAGAAACATGTGGATAATTGAGTTGTCTAGTTGTGGTATTTTTTTCAAATTATTTGACCAAGTAATTTGAGAGATATGGTCAAAATACTAGAGCATAGTAAAACTGCCACTCCTTTGGTAACTTTATTTGTTGCTTAATTTGATCCCAATTGTGAGAGGATTTTTATCTCATGCTTGACACCAATATTGTAGATAGTAACATCAACTTTCTACAGGTCCAAGAATCATCTTAATCCCATTTGCAACGCCAAGATATTCTTGTTTTATCGAACCTGTAAAAAATAGTAAAAACTTGTAATTACACAACAACTTATATTTTATACAATTTATTATAAAACATATAATATTTAAACATTTAATAAAACAAAAACTATATATTTATATTATAAAACATTTAATTAATGTACAATTTTTATGTTTATCAAAATGGTACCGAGGTCGAGTATTGAATTGGATATGTGTTGATTGAGATTAGAGATTGATAGAATATGTATCAACATTTCCATTTCAGATTTGATATAGACTGAGTCGTCATTGAGACTTCGACATCGACAGACATTGTGTGACGAAAGGTATAATTCATGTTTTGTTTGGGGAAGACACAACTCAAATGAGATTCAATTTGAGTTTCCCAACCAAATCACATACTAGAATTGTTGTCTATCTTTTGATATGATTTGGATTTGTTTATGGGCTTATATTCTAATCCCTTGATATGATGATGCCTTGTTTATAGATTTATATTCAAGCATTTGAGATAGGAGAGTCATTGGCAGACTTGCCAAACTAGACGTTCGGTGGTATCGACGCTTCGGATCAGATTCAATCCGATTGTAGACATTCGATACAGACAGGGCCGAAGTCTAGGAATAAGACGTACAGTTACCCCGATTGGGAGGGTAGGTGACAGACAGTGACGTCTTATTCACACCGGGATCCCTAGAGTAGAGTCGAGTCGAGTCAAGACATGATTTGATTTGAATTGCATGCTCATATAGATTGGTTTCATAGACTATGGAACCCATTGTTATTGCTTTCATGCATTAATTATGATTATGTATTAGCATGCATACATGTTTTATACTGGGATTTGTTCTCACCGGAGTTTCCGGCTGTTGTTATGTCTGTATGTGTGCATAACAACAGGTGGGGCAGGATCTGGGTCACGACAGAGATGAGTTCGAGATAGCGTGGTGACTTCGGGCGCCGAAGATTACTAGTTGTTTCTTACTAGACTTGTACTACTTGTGGTTGTAGTTTGTATTAAACACTGGTTTGTATGAATGTATTAGAACAAGACATGTAATTATGTTTATTGAAATAAAATAAAGAACTATCTTGTGCTTGTTTATATACATTTGAATTAATGTTAAAAAGCAAAATTTTGACCCACATTTTTGAATAAAGATCCGATTAATCCCGAAAAGAATTGAGTTAGAGCCCGGGTCCCCACAGTTGGGAATTCATCAAGAGCTATATCCCCCTATACCGGATTAGTTGGAGCCAAGTGAATTAATTCACTAAAGGCATATTATTAAACTCCCTATGAATATTTAATCATGAAACCATACGAGTGCTCAGACAAATATATTTTGATTGTCAAAATAAAATAAAAATTTTAAAAGTTCCGCTGCGTTTGGGCGCGAGAAAACCGAGATCCAACATATGTGAATGAAGATATAAAGATAAATAAAATCCCACTTCCGAGTAATACAAAACCACACTTTCTATATTATTTTTATGATGAAAAAGGAAAATACTCGGTCCGAAGCAGTTAAGAAAAGGAAGCTGGTTTTTACGACCCACCAAAAAACTGTTCCGCAAATGGGTGGTGACAACGTTGGAAATGGATGTGGTCACTCAACCTGCCACCTAAAATCAAGATATTCTTTGGGCGAGTCTTGAACAAAATCATATCGAGGGCCATCAATCTAGCTGGACACCATGTCTCGATAGATGAACACTGTCAATTGTGTGGACATGTGATGGATACAACTTCCCATTCATTTTTTTCTATACAGTGTTAGAGTAGGAGACAAGCGAGCTTACTTGTGGCTTGAATTTTATTGACTCTAATGTAAAAAAACTTTATTTTAATAATAGTAAATGGTTTTATCCAATTATGACATTTAATTTATCTTTATACCCATACAAGCTCCATATATAAAGTTTTTGAATATATAATAGGTATCATAAAGTCTGCCTTTCAACGTAAGATCAGGAAACACATTAAGAAATGTACCATATATTCTAAACAGGTTTATAATCGAATTAGCATCCTAAAATTAGTATAAACGCCGATTGAGATTGAAATTAGCATTTGTGATGTAAACGCCATGTTTCATTGGTAAGGGCATGGAGATGTCTCTTCAAACAGTTGGGTGATCATTTGACGATTCACTGAACAACCTTCCCTCAAACTATCCAAGTGGTTATCATTTATCGAGTGGAATAGTCTGCGGCTATGGTTGTACACCATTAGTTCTTTAAACTGGGAAAACATATAAGTTCTACGTACTATCATGCACTTTGATCCATTTACTGACTCCATTGAGGGTCATAAAGTGACGAGGTTAGGTGTAGTTTCGAAATACATTGTATTGAGGGATTTACTGTTTGCCAAAGAGCGATGATATCATATTTTATCTGATGAGTTAATAGTGCAAGGAATCTCTTGTCAGAGTAAGACATGTGCATTTTGGAAATGTTTTTCCTAAGTTGCACATATCTTGTCAATATTATTACTAAAAAATACATCACATTGTTATCGAATTCATATGCAACTCTCGATATACTAGTGGTTGCTGATTTGATCGGGATATATGAGTTGAAAGGAACGTAGTATATGTTAGAGTAGGTGCCCGTCGGGCCAAGTGTTGGCCGAGTGTTCACAATGAAACTCTATGTATAAACAATCTTTATTTTAATAATATTTGAAATTATTGTTTTTGCACATCTTTATCTGTATACCCATGCTAGTTGCATAGATAAAGTCCTTGAATATACAAATAGTAGAAAGAATATGAGATGCTCATATGATGAGTATCATGAAACTCATATTTGGAATACTGTATATACTAAACAGTTCCTAGTCGATTCAGCCGCCGCTAAGAAGGATATAGGCCGCTCGAGTTTGAGACTAGTATCTGCGATGTGAGTACCATGTTTCATTGGTAGGGGACATTGTGATGTTCGAGCATGCAGATAGGTGCTCCTGGTAGAGTGCACTGAACAACCCTCCATAAAGAACTTTTCAAGTGGTTCTCACTTATCGAGTGGAAACGTCCTAGTTTATGGTTGTACACCATTGGTCCTTATGACCCAGGACAACATTGAGACTCTATATGCTAGCATTGCACTTTGACTTGTTTACCGACTCTCATGGGGTCATCAGGAGGCAAGGTTGGGTGTTTTGTCGAAACATATAGGAGTCAATGCATTGTAGTCGGGGATTCACCGTTTACCTTCGGGTATGGATATCCTATGTGATCTCATGTATATGTAGTATGAAATCTCTGATCAGAGTATGGTGGTAATTATGAAAGGGGTTTCATAGATTACACCATCGATGCAACTACGACATGACACATAGTATCGATTCATTGACAACTCTCGATATACCAATGGTTGTCGAATCGGTCGGGATATATGAGATGAAGGGACCGTACTGTACGCTAACCATAATTGAATGGTTCTTGCAAGCACTATCATTTGATACCTATGGAATAATGTAAGCGATGCTGCTAGGCGTTTAACATGATTGGTTGGGTAGTATCAGACTTGAGTTCTGACGTTCTTATTATCAAGGAGTTGATAAGTAAGAATGGAGCAATTGGGGTATGCTCATATAAGGACATGTTTAGTCCCGAATCACATGGAGATGTGAACCCACGGCTAGTTGTATCATTGAACCATTGAGGGTCACACAAGTGCTAACTTTTTAGATCCCGTTGAGAAGTAAAATAGTTCAATGTGTTGAACGGCTTATAAAGGAGTTTATAAGCGTAAATAAAATAGAAATATGACTTCTATAAGGAGAATGTAACTTTTAATTTGAGGAAATGTTCCTAAATTAAAAGTTGGCCAAACAAATAATGTATTTGAAAATTGTGATTTTCATCAATATTATTATGGACTAAATTAAATTAATTCAAGCGTTGAATTAATTAAACACTAGTGGACCTAGTAGAGTCCAAATAATTAAATTAATTCAATTGTTGAATTAATTAAACAATATTGGACCTTGTAGAGCACAATTAGAAATAATTATTAAACTAGTGGGCTTGAGTAAAATCAAGTAAAGTTTAAATTGTCTCAAATGTGTTTGAGACATTTAAATAAAAGTTCATGCGCCTTGTAATTGTTACAAGCCCAAATAGAATGTGCATGGGGAGGTGAAGAGTTGGGAGACAACTTTTTTTATGTCCAAGGCATGGCATGCTTTTGGGACACCACAACACCTTTTTCACACTCCAAGAAAACTCTCCCCTTCCCTCCCACACATGGATGGCCGAAAATTGCATGTCTTTTCTCCTCATTTTTTCGCTTCATTTTGGTTGAGGAAATATTATACTTCTCAATGAAAAATACCCTAATTTTTCTAGTGCAAAATTAGGGTGGTTTTACTTTGTTAGTGGTGGACCTAATTTTGAAGAAAAGAGTCCAAGAGCAAGGAGAGCTTGTAGAGGGTCTTGCCATTTAAGAGCTAAGGTGTTTACACCTTAGTTGGAGCCATAACATCAATCCTTGTGATTGATAGGTAAAAACTTTTAAACACACTATGTATGTCATATTTTCGTGTTTTTGTATTTGCTACACACTAGTACATTAGGGTGCTCGGTTTTCTAGTTGTAAAACATTTTGAAACTTCCGTTGCGCTTTCGGGCACCTTAATCGATCCTCTTTCAAGTGGTATCATGAGCTAAGGATACTATTTTGTGTAGCTAATACAAGATATTATATTGAGGTCGATTTCTAACCACATGAGATGATTTTTTGCAACAAAAACAAGGCTATGAAAAGGGGATTTCGGGCAGCTTGTTGCTGCCCATTTTGGGTAGCTCGGGCTGCCCGTGGGGCTGCCCGAACCCCTCTATTAAATATAAAAAAAAAATTTGTTGGCCGGAATCCGGCGACGGAGCTCTGGCGACAGCGATGACGACTAGGGTTTCCAAAAGTGTTTTGGAATATCAAAGTGTCATGGACCTTGAAGTTGTTGGGCCATTAGATGGCTAATACAATTTGTGAATTTAAATGAACCAAAATGTTTTTTTGTGAAAAAATGATTTTTTGGGCCCTTAAGTTTAAATCCACAAAAGTTGTAGATATTATCTCATGAAATAAATAATTGAAGTTGGACTTTATTTATTTATAGTAAATTGTGATTTACAAGAAATTCGGTTATAAATAAATTAATTAGAAAGTAGACAAAAGAGTTTGTATACTTTGTTAATTTAGTTTATAATCGTGGCGATTAGTGATTGGATCAAGATATATAATATTGGATCAATTAATTATTGTGATAATTAATTGATGGTGTATGATATGTGATATTATGCATAAAGGATGATCAAAAGCCCAAGCCCAATTTGCAAGGTGTATGCTAGGATATTTTGTGTTGAATGATTGTAATAATTATCAATTTATAAAGTGGGCTTGGTTTATGGCCCGTTCCCACCCCATGAGATGTATCCCTATTAGACATGGATAATTATTTGTAAATATTAGAATAGTGGAAGATCAAGATTGGAAGATGGTGGCCTTGATGATTATGAAGATCGAAGACATGTAAATAGTGAAAGCTTATGTAATAGTTGCATTTGCATCACATGCATTTCCCTAGGATTGGACCTAGGCCCGTTAGTTTTGGGGCGATTGATCATCCTTGTTTTGTTTATTTTTTATAATATATGCATGATATGTTATAAATAATGAGTATGTGCGTTATTATTATGATAATAAAAAGTTGCATGAATCCGGCAAACATACGATCAAACATGGCGAGTTTTTAAATAAAATTAATGATGAGACCTTTCAAAATTAAAAACCCTCATTTTGAATAAGATTCAAAATTAATATCAAGCCCGAAAAGGGGAATTATAAAGTTGTTTATAATTTCCATGTCTTCCATCGACAATGGGTGCATGATGAACGCTACCCGTGCTCGGGGCTCGGCTCATATTATTGGGGGGCCCTGGGTGTTGGAAAGCTGTGAAATCCATTGACATGGTGATGTGAACTACATGGAACTCCCATGATTTCGGCTCATATTATTGAGGGAACTCATGGCGACCGTCCATTACGGTTCAACATCGATGGGTAAGGCTTGACACGTAAAGATGAACGACGTCATATTATTGGATCCTAATAAAACGTGAGACAAAAGTTTACGTAGAGGGTTGCATGGAGATGCAATTGGAAACTACCTTTTAGGAATTGTGATTGGCTGATATTATTCGGGATCATAATTCGCTAATTGGACCTTGCGTACCTACTGAGGAAAGGAGTTTCCCGTTTTCACTAGAGGGTAGTGAAAGAAGTCAAAACAGTGGGAGTAAAAAAAAATTATGAAGTAAAAGTCCATACTTCATATCTTCCTAAATATTTTAAAATAGTCATTAACATTTATCTGTTTTACTTTTCAATACTTTTTGACAATGTCTTCGATTCGCAATCCGCTATCTGTAATACTCGACAAACACGTATTAACCGGACCTAATTACCTCAATTGGCTAAGAAATCTGAAAATTGTCTTGAATTCGGAAAGGATAGCGTATACACTTACTAAGTCGTCCCCTGTTGAGGCTCCGACTGACTGCACTCTTGAGGAATTGCAGACTTACAAGGAATGGTGCGACCATGACTTGAAAGCCAAGTGTTATATGCAGGCTTATATGAAAGATGAGAAGTCGGTTCTTTATGTGGGTTCTTCATCTGGTACGAAGACCGATCCACGTGGGAAGGGAAAGACTCGTTCTTTCCAACATCCCAAGAAGAACGTGCCCTTGAAGAGGCAGACTCCGATTCCCGCTGTGGCAGCCATACCAGTAAAGGCTGACAAGACTGCTAATATTTGTCATCACTGCAAGAAGCCTGGACATTGGAGGCGTAACTGCAGGGAATATCTTGCCCAGAAGAGTTCTGGAAACGGTATGTTCTATATTGAAGTAAACATTTCAATTAACTCTACTTCTTGGGTATTGGATACCGGCTGTGGCTCACATCTCTGTAATGATTTACAGAGAATGGGAAGAAGTAGGAGATTTAGAAAAGGTAAGACCTTCTTGAGGTTGGGCAATGGAGCAAGAGTTGCTGCCAAGGCCGTGGGAAATGTTTACCTATTGTTGAACAATGATTTTAAGTTGATTTTAAGAGATGTTTTGTTTGTACCTGATGTAATGTCCAAAATTTTAATTACTGTAATCCGATATTATTTATTGACAAATTGATGTGGTTATAGACGGAACGGATCAGACCGGGATAGCCGAAAAGAAGATCGAAATATGTGCGAGGACAGAACACTTCGCGCATATGCGCGACCGGACAGGACGCATATGCGCGAGGCAAGCAGAGAACCTCGCGCATATGCGCGACCTAGATCCGCGCATGTGCGCAAGGGTACCCGAGAGTTGTGAAGAAATTTGAAGGACCTCGCGCATATGCGCTGAATGAGGGAGCGCATATGCGCGAGCTACCGTGTGAAGGACGCGCCGAGACAGGTCGCGCATATGCGCGAGACGTGCTGCCTTTAAAATGAGCCACCAGTCCTATGCATGCAACGATATATATATATATGTTACGTTTCAGAATTCAGAAACAAAGAAACGAGAAAAGGCTTCTGAGAAGTTGTGAAAAATCCTTACGCCTTTATATTTCGATCTGTCCTGTCTGATTTTAGATCCGACTTCGGTACTGTGTTTCTATTGATGCAGTCTACAACTGGACGTAAGTTTTATTAAGTTTTGATATGTCTTGAAATTATGATATTACCAGAATTGAATATGATTCATATATGATGTTCTTGATATGTTAGACATCGTAGAATCGCAGTCAGATTGAGAAACAGATTGATTATGGAATTGTTATGATTTTTCAGAATATATCGATTGATATTGGACATATTTGGATTATGGATTGATTACAGATTGTGTTGGATATCAGTTATGGATTGTAATTATTATCTGTTGATATTGTATTGACGGGGATATTCAGATTGTTCTGTTATGCCGTTGATTTTGAATTGAACCCAGATTGATCAGATTGGTATTGATTTGAGCAGCATATTGATATGATATTATTGATATTGTCATTGCTAGATTAAGGGTTGACAGACTTTAAATTCCAGATGGGAACGTCGTCAGAACTGCAATAAAAGAAATGTATAAGTCAATGTGGTAGTGGGAGAACGACTCGAGTAGGATATACTTGAGTTTCCCTAAATCACATACTTATTGTTATTAATTGCTATGATTTGAATTGTTATGCTTGTTCTATTGATTTATAGCAGCGTGCAGTAGACGAGTGATCTTGTGACATAAGTGCCGATAGTGATGGAATCGTCACTGGCACATTGCACGTTGTCACAAGATAGTGAATTGGCGTTAGTGCCACATTCAGTGACGGATAGGTCAAGACACCGGATGTTTGGTTATATCGAAGTGGATAGAATTGGAGTTTCTTCTTTACTGATGTTCGATATAGGAATGCCAACGTCTGGAAACCGGGATCCCTAGACTAGGATTGAGTCTGATACGTGGAGTCACGAGTCTGAATTGGCAGTTTATATTGATTATGTTTTCAGATTTTGATACATATTACTGATATCTGCTTCATACTTTATATTGATTATATGATTGCATGTTTCATTGGTTTATACTGGGATTTTATTCTCACCGGAGTTATCTGGCTGTTGTCGTGTTTGTATGTGTGCATGACAACAGGTGGGACATGATCAGGGTCGAGGAGATGACGAGAGATCATGATTATAGTGGAGACTACGGACTTTGACGTTGCTGTAGATAGGATTCAGCACTTGACATTAGTTGTTGAGCCTTAGTTTGAGTTGATGTTTATTTTACAAAACTGTACTGTTGTACTGATATGTATATTAGATTGAATTCCATTACGTTCCTCATTTAATACTGTATAAAAAAAAATTAAACCCTGTTTATTATAATTGATTAAATTGTCCCAATGATGATTAAGAATATGATTAGCGTGCAGGTCCCCACACCTGATTTGGTGAAAAACATTGTTTCCATATATATGCTTTATAAAGATGGATATTCTTGTTTATTTAGCAAAGGTGTTTGCAAGATTTACAAGAATGAATGTTTAATTGGCACTGGAGAACTTGAAAACGATCTCTATAACTTAAAATTGAAAGATATTCCACTAAACAATGTCCTAGCAATAACAACAACAAACAAGCGAAAGCAAGATACTCTTAATACGGCACAATTATGGCATGCTCGATTAGGACATTTTTTCATAAGAAAGATGAACAAGCTAGTGGGAGTGGACATGTTTGATATGTCTGATATTAATGCTCTCACGACTTGTGAATCCTGTCTAAAAGGAAAGATGACCGAAATTCCCTTTAAGGGCCATGTGGAGCGAGCCAAAGGGTTATTGGATTTGATCCATACCGATGTGTGCGGTCTGCTTAGCATCACCACTAAGCATGGACATGCCTACTTCATCACCTTTACCGATGACTTTTCGAGGTATGGGCATGTGTATTTGATGAAATACAAGTCTGAATCCTTTGAAAGGTTCAAAGAATTCAGTAGTGAAGTAGATAAACAGTTGGGACGAAGCATCAAGACACTTCGATCGGATCGAGGTGGTGAGTACTTGAGTGCCGAGTTCCAAGAGTATCTTAGGGAGAATGGGATTCTCTCGCAGTGGACTCCGCTTGCTACACCACAGTTGAATGGTGTTTCAGAGCGTCGTAACCGGACTTTGATGGACATGGTTCGGTCTATGATGGGGTTCACGGAGTTGATGACATCCTTTTGGGGATATGCGCTTGAGACAGCGGCACTGTTGTTGAACAATGTCTATTCAAAGGCAGTTGATAAGACACCATATGAGATATGGATGGGTAAGCCTCTCAAATATTCTTATCTTAGAATATGGGGGTGCCCTGCTTATGTGAAGCAGGTAGTGGGAGATAAATTGGATAGTCGATCCATTTTATGTTACTTTGTGGGATATCCAAGGAATTCAGTTGGATATTATTTCTATCATCCCAATAAACAAAGGTGTTTGTTTCTAGGAATGCAACCTTTTTGGAAAAGGAATTTCTATTGGATAGAAAAGGGGAGATGATAGAACTCGAAGAGGTTCGAGAGACACCCACAATTGAAGAACCCACACCCGAAGAGCCAAGAGAGGAGATACAAGCTCCTAGAAGATCCGAGAGAGTCTCGAGACCACCTATGAGGTATGGTCTGCTTCTTGAAGAGGGCCATGATGAGCCTAACCATGGATGTGATCCAAGGACCTTCAAGAAACGTTATCTGATGCCGAATCATCCAAGTGGCTTGAAGAAATAAAATCTGAGATGAATTCCATGCATTCAAACCAAGTGTGGAATCTCGTGGATCCACATGAGAGAATTGTTCCCATAGGGTGTAAATGGATTTACAAGAGGAAACTTGGGGCGGATGGGAAGGTATTGACCTTCAAGGCGCGATTGGTGGCAAAAAGATATACTCAAAGACAAGGAGTTGACTTTAAGGAAACTTTTTCTCCAGTTGCAATGTTCAAGCCCATAAGGATATTGCTAGCCATAGCTGCATGGTATGACTATGAGATATGGCAGATGGATGTCAAGACAGCCTTTCTTAATGGGGATATTAAGGAAGAGATTTACATGTCTCAACCTGAAGGGTTTGCATCTGTCGGAAGTGAGCATATGGTATGCAAACTTCAGAGATCTATTTATGGTCTAAAGCAGGCATCTAGGAGTTGAAACCTTAGATTCGATAGTACAATCAAAGAGTTTGGTTTTACTAAGAATCCTGAGGAACCCTGTGTGTATAATAAGGTCAGTGGGAGTGCTGTGACATTCTTGGTGCTTTATGTTGATGACATTCTACTCATTGAGAATGATGTAGGAATGTTGCAATCAACAAAAATATGGTTAGCGAGTAAGTTCTCGATGCAGGACTTGGGTGAAGCATCTTTTGTATCGGGAATACTGATCTATAGAGATAGATCGAGAAGATTGCTTGGTCTAACCCAGTCCACATACATTGATACCATCGTGAAGCGTTCTCGATGGATGAGTCCAAGAGATGACATCTACCAATATGTCATGGCGTGTCCCTATCCAATTGTATGTCTCCCAAGACTGATGCAGAGATAGCGGCGATGACACGCATTCCGTATGCGTCTGCAATTGGTAGCATCATGTATGGGATGATATCTACACGTCCTGACGTGTCTTTCGCACTAAGTGTAGTGAGTAGATATCAATCGAACCCCGGTCTTCCACATTAAAAAGCTGTGATAGACATCCTCAAGTATTTGAGAAGGACCAATGAATTGTTCTTGGTCTATGGGGTTGGGGAATTGAAATTGGAAGGTTATACCGACTCTAGCTTCCAAAGCGATATCGATGACTCAAAGTCAACCTCTGGGTTCATATTCATGCTCAATGGTGTTGCTGTCTCTTGGAATAGTTCCATGCAAGACAGTACTGCGGATTCCACCACTGAGGCCGAATACATCGCTGCATCGGATGCAGCAAAGGAGGCTATTTGGATAAGGAATTTCGTCCAAGAGTTGGACATCATTCCTAATAGAGTTGCTCCTGTCCTGATGTTGTGTGACAACACGGGAGCTATAGCTCAAGCAAAGGAGCCAAGGTCTAATCAGAAGTCCAAACATGTATTGAGAAAGTACCACATCCTCCGAGAGATTGTGCAAAGAGGAGAAGTCTCGATTGACAAAGTCGGCTCCGCAGATTATTTTGCTGATCTGCTAACTAAGCCTTTACCTTGACCATTATTCGAGAAGCATCGCGAATCGATGGGTTTAAAGCATATGGGTAGTTGGCTCTAGTGCAAGTGGGAGATTGTTAGAGTAGGTGCCCGTCGAGCCAAGTGTTGGCCGAGTGTTCACAATGAAACTCTATGTATAAACAATCTTTATTTTAATAATATTTGAAATTATTGTTTTGGCATCTGTATACCCATGCTAGTTGCATAGATAAAGTCCTTGAATATACAAATAGTAGAAAGAATATGAGATGCTCATATGATGAGTATCATGAAACTCATATTTGGAATACTGTATATTCTAAACAGTTCCTAGTCGATTCAGCCGCCGCTAAGAAGGATATAGGCCGCTCGAGTTTGAGACTAGTATCTGCGATGTGAGTACCATGTTTCATTGGTAGGAGACATTGTGGTGTCCAAGCATGCAGATAGGTGCTTCCGATAGAGTGCACTGAACAACCCTCCACAAAGGACTTTCCAAGTGGTTCTCACTTATCGAGTGGAAACGTCCTAGTTTATGGTTGTACACCATTAGTCCTTATGACCCAGGACAACATTGAGACCCTATATGCTAGCATTGCACTTTGACTTGTTTACCGACTCTCATGGGGTCATCAGGTGGCAAGGTTGGGTGTTTTGTCGAAACATATAGGAGTCGATGCATTGTATCCGGGGATTCACCGCTTACCTTCGGGTATGGATATCCTATGTGATCTCATGTATATGTAGTATGAAATCTCTTATCAGAGTATGGGTAATTATGAAAGGGGTTTCATAGATTACACCATCGATGCAACTACGACATGACACATAGTATCGATTCATTGACAACTCTCGATACACCAATGGTTGTCGAATCGATCAGGGATATATGAGATGAAGGGACCGTACTTTACGCTAACCATAATTGAATGGTTCATGCATGCACTATCATTTGATACCTAGGGATCATATAAGCGATACTGCTAGGCGTTTAACATGATTGGTTGGGTCGTATCAGACTTGAGTTCTGACGTTCTTATTATCAAGGAGTTGATAAGTAAGAATGGAGCAATTGGGTTATGCTCATATAAGGACATGTTTAGTCCCGAATCACATGGAGATGTGAACCCACGGCTAGTTGTATCATTGAATCATTGAGGGTCACACAAGTGCTAACTTTTTAGATCCCGTTGAGAAGTAAAATAATTCAATGTGTTGAACGGCTTATAAAGGAGTTTATAAGCGTAAATAAAATAGAAATATGACTTCTATAAGGAGAATGTAACTTTTAATTTGAGAAAGTGTTCCTAAATTAAAAGTTGGCCAAACAAATAATGTATTTGAAAATTGTAATTTTCATCAATATTATTATGGACTAAATTAAATTAATTCAAGTGTTGAATCGATTAAACACTAGTGGACCTAGTAGAGTCCAAATAATTAAATTAATTCAAGTGTTGAATTAATTAAACAATATTGGACCTTGTAGAGCCCAATTAGAAATAATTATTAAACTAGTGGGTTTGAGTAAAATTAAGTAAAGTTTAAATTGTCTCAAATGTGTTTGAAACATTTAAAGAAAAGTCCATGAGCCTTGTAATTGTTACAAACCCAAATAGAATGTGCATGGTGAGGTGAAGAGTTGGGAGACAACTTTTTTCATGTTCAAGGCATGACATGCTTTTGGGACACCACAACACTTTTTTCCCACTCCAAGAAAACTCTCCCATTCCCTCCCACACATGGATGGCCGAAAATTGCATGTCTTTTCTCCTTATTTTTTCTCTTCATTTTGGTTGAAGAAATATTATACTTCTCAATGAAAAATACCCTAATTTTTCTAGTGCAAAATTAGGGTGGTTCGACTTTGTTAGTGGTGGACCTAATTTTGAAGAAAGGAGTCCAAGAGCAAGGAGAGCTTGTAGAGGATTTTGCCATTCAAGAGCTAAGGTGTTTACACCTTAGTTGAAGCCATAACATCAATCCTTGTGATTGATAGGTAAAAACTTCTAAACACACTATAAATGTCATATTTTCGTGTTTTTGTATTTGCTACACAGTAGTACATTAGGGTGCTCGGTTTTCTAGTTGAAAAATATTTTGAAACTTCCGTTGCGCTTTCGGGCACCTTAATCGATCCTCCCACACACAAGTTTCGGCCACCTTAAAGTTTTGAAGAAAAATTTTGTGTCCACATCAACCGCCATCATCGTCGTAGGATCTGTGAAATTCGTATGATAAAGTCTCGATGGAAATTCTGTATAAATCTCTAGTACGATCTAAACAAAGAATCCAATCTCTGATCGTTGACTTGATTATGCAATCAAAAGGAGGGAGATCCATTCGAGGGGATTTACAAAGAGTGCTATATCCGCACAAAACCGGAATAGTTGGAACCGATGTTAAATAAGCAAAGATAAATAATTCTAAACACCTTATAGATGGTTTAATAATACGGCACCCAAGGAAAGTTTCGAACGTCGAAACTAAAATTTAAAACTTTTGCTGCGCCTTGGGTGCGAGAAAACGATACTCCAACATCCAGTTATAGCTCATCTCTGGAAAGCTACCAAGTTCCTGGATAACAAATAAATTTCGAGCTTTGACAATGGAATTTTGTAACTGGATTACGTGAATCGTTTTCCAAAGATGATTGCAAAGAATGCATAATGTATATGTTGGAAACGTGGAAAGAACAAAAAAAAAAAAATTCACGAGGGGAAAGAGTACTGAAAGGTCCACTATTTTTTAACTTTAAAATCCTAATATATTTTTTTTTGTTTTGAAGCATCAAATCGAATTTCACGTTTAAATTTAACACAAAATTTTTATAACAAAAAACTTAATTTAATATTTAAAATCTCATGTGCATAAAATTCCTAAATCGTCAATTAACAACAATCCAACTTCCACCCTTTAACATGACTAACTTTAATATAAAGCATAAAAATCTCTAATTGAATTATTAACAAAATCTTTTATAACTTTAACTATCAAGCTAATAGTGAATATAATGTCCCTCGGGAGTGTACTGTCAGACTAGATCCACTCAAGCGTCAGCGCCTCCCTCAATCTCATCCTCATCTGCAACATTCAAATCTAGTGAGTAACAAATAATATTTATACAAGAACATGCATTAAAATCATAATTTTATTCAAAATAAGCTAGCATAAAATTTGTAAGCATAATTTAATCATAAATCGTCAAATCGTAAAGCATTCAATCATTTATCATTTTGGGTGAAATTTGATCCTTTAAAATGACTAGCTGTATTCTCTAGTCGACTGATCCGTCTTAGCTCACCATTACGCATGGTGATGGACACTAGGCACCGACGTAAAATGAAAATACGATCGTTGAGCTCCCTCTGGATCTCTTCCCGTAAACGGGATCCCTCTGAGGTCTTCTCTCTCACGATATTCCCAAAAATCATATATCATATTCTTTATGTCGCAATCAATTCACATCCTTCAAAATATTTTCTTTTCTTTTTAATAATAAAATATCGTGTCCTTTCCACCTTCGTAAAATAGCATTTTTAACAGTAAAATTGCACAGCTTTACCATAAATCATAAAATCTCATATTTTCATCATAAACATTTTAAAAAATCATTTAGCATGCGTTATGATCCCTCAGGACACTGCCAAACCTTTTTGTACTACCTAGGTGTAAAATATCGTTTTGCCCTTGGACCCTAAAATTCTCGATTTTGACTTTTTTTCACTTTTTTTGACTAGAGACTATCCCAAATAATTAATTAAGCTTAAATTTGGCTTCTAATATTTTTATTTAACATAAACTCGAGCTTTTTGATTTAATGCCTTAATTGCTAAACCATGAAACGTTTAAATCCCGAATTAATCCCAACTTTAATATTTTATTCCCAAATTTTAAACATCAACTTTTTATACCTAAGATACCCTCGTGAGCCCTGAACCGACCCCCTGTGGACTAGGGTTCGAACAATTTTTTTTCCCTGCCTAAAACCGAACCCTCATACTCTCTTTGACTCTCGGCCTCGCCCAAACGACGAGCCACCACAAATCCACCCTTGAACAGACCTAGCCCTAGCCCTCCTGGACCCTCGTTGAACCCTCCTGGACCAACACACCCAGCTCCAGCCCACACAAGAGCCCATGCGCGATCAACTCCCTACTCGCGTGAATTCTCTTTTACTATCATCAAGCCATCATGGACCATGGCAACATCAGGCCCTGACCCAATCCATAGCCATCTTCCTTTGACCCTACTGGACCAACCCTAGCCAGCCTCCAATTGAGCCGCGAGCCACCCTAGCCGCAGCCTCCCTTGTGCGTGTATGGGTAGAGTCCTAGTTCATGAAGACTCTTCCCTAGCTGCTATAATCAAGTCCTAGCCATGCTAGGACTCTTCCCAGCCCTTGACCACGTCCAACGAAGCCCTGGCCGAGCCACACATAGTCGTGCACCAAGCCGACCCCAGTGTGGCACTCTCATAGAAAACCCTAGGCTCGTCTACTTAACACATGCACGTTCCAGTATACGTTCCACCCTTAGACGACCCTTTTTCCATCCCTTAAACATTTTATATTGGCAACATGTCCTTAGGAATCATAAAGCGTTTCAAACAAGCGTAAAAGCTTCACAACTTTGAAATTAATCGTCAAAATATTAAGCAATTTGAACTCGAATAGTTTTCATGAAAAAATACATACAACATGCATATTATGATTTGAATGGTGCATGAAAAGAGTTTAGAAGCATGCCTTTTAGTTTAAAACATTCGAATTTATGATAGTTGGCGTGGTGCGCGAAGAAGTACGAACTGGCGATGAATAATCCTTTTTTTCCTTCCTAAAATTTCGAAAATATGTGTGTCAATTTTGTGTGTGTTTCGGCTGCTATCCCTCTCAAAAACCAAGGATTTATTTTATATATATATATATATATTTTAATTTGCATGTTAATGGGCTTAGGTTTTGGGCTTTTAAGTTTGGGAGCAATTGAGCATACTAATTTTAGGTAAATTATACCCAATAACACCTATTTAATTAAAAATTAAAAGTTTATAAAATTAGTTTTCAAAAATAATAATTTGATCCTTTCAAAATCCCTCGTTTTCCCAAAATCAGCTTCTCGAATAAAATCGAGCTCGTCTCGTTAAATAATTTTAACCCTACCATTTTTAGAAAAAATTAATCATATTTAATCATATTACTAAGCCTTGAAAATATTTATTGAATCTTGATCGTTTCCGGTCTCTTTTCCCCATCCTACTATCGAATATTCGGGTAAAATCTATAGTTTTCATAAAATCATGCAGTTAGACCCTTAGTCATATAATATGCATCATGTAAACATTTAAAATAAATTAAATAAAACAAGTAAGAAATTTAAATCGTTTGCATGCATGTTGTTTACGTGGATTGGCTTTTTGGACGTTCCTAATCATGCCCCCTTAAATAAAATTTCGTCCTTGAAACTAAGACTTGCCAAAAAGTTCGTGATAACGACTCCTCATTTCTGACTCAATCTCCCAAGTGGCTTCATCCTCCTGAGTGATTTAGCCATTTTACCTTGACCATCTTTATTGCCTTGTTCCGCCGCCTTCTCTCTTGTCTACACAATATTTGAGGAGGCTTCTCCTCATATGACAGATTTGGTGTAAGTTGCAGTGGCTCAAAGTTCAGTATATGTGAAGGGTTTGATATGTACTTGCAGAGCATTGATATGTGGAAGACATTGTGAACTCCCGGGAGATTTGGTGCAAGTTCCAGTGGACTAAATTTTCCTTTCTTGCAAAATCTCATAACACCCTTCATAGGTGCTATCTTTATAAACACGTGATCACATACTGCAAACTTGAGATCTTGTCAACTTTTGTCCGTGTAGATCTTCTGTCGGCTCTGAGCAGTTTTCATTCTGTCTCGGATCTTGCGACAATTTTTGCGGTGTGCTGAACTATGTCGGGTCCCATCGTAGCCCTTTCTCCTACCTCATCCCAATGGATGAGCGATCTACATTTCTTTCCGTAGAGTGACTCATATGGAACCATTCCAATAGATGACTGACAGCTGTTGTCGTAAGTGAACCCCACTAGAGGTTGTTTCGGTTCCCAACTCTCTTGAAAATCGATCATGCAGGCTCTGTGTAGATCCTCTAAAATCTGTATGACTCTCTCCGATTGACCGTCGGTCTGAGGATGAAATGCCGAGCTGAATAGTAGTTTAGTCCCCAATGCTGTATGCAGACTCTTCAAAAATGATGAAGTGAATTGTGTGTCTCGGTTCGACACTATAGACACCGAGATCCCATGTAGTCTAACTATCTCTCGAATGTATAGCTCTGCATACTGTGTCATGGAAAAATAAGTCTTCACTGGTAGGAAATGTGCTGACTTAGTAAGACTGTCCATTATTACCCAAATGGAATTGAGTCCTTTCACCGTCTTTTGCAATCCTACCACGAAAGCAATAGTAATTTTATCCCACTTCCACTCGGGAATGGGAACTGGTCTAAGCATTCCCTCTATTCTTTGATGCTCTTTCTTCACTTGGTGACATGTCAAGCATTCGGATACAAAGCGCAGATTTCTCGTTTCATTCCCAGCCACAAATATAAAAGTTGCAAGTCCTTGTACATCTTGATACTTTCGGGATGAACATAATAATGGGTACTGTGAGCTTCAGTCATAATGTCAACTCTAAGAGAATAACCCCTAGGAACCCATAGTCGATCTCGATACTTAACAATGCCATCCTCGACTGAATATAACATGATACCCTTCGATTCATCTTGTCGTCTCCACTTCTGAAATTGCTCATCATTAGACTGTCCGGATCGAATTCTATCTCGCATAATGGAATGTACTTTCAACGTAGCGAGATTAGGGGCCTCTCCCCTAGCATAAACTTCAAGATCAAACCACTGAATTTCCACTTGTAGAGGATTTTTCACTGATATTTGGGCCAAGACTGCCCATTTCCTACTCAAAGCGTCTGCCACTACATTAGCTTTGCCTGGATGATAGCTAATGTCGAATTCATAGTCCTTTACAAGTTCTAGCCATCTTCTTTGTCTCATATTCAGCTCCTTTTGGGTGAAGAAATACTTGAGGCTTTTGTGGTCCATAAAGATATTGCATTTCTCACCATTTAAGTAGTGCCTCCAAATTTTTAGTGCAAATACCACTGCTGCGAGCTCCGGATTATGCGTCGGGTAATTCTTTTCATGTTTTTTCAGCTGTCTAGATGCTTACGCTATGACTCGCTCATGCTGCATAAGAATTGCGCCCAATCCTAGGTTCGAAGCATCGGTGTATAACACATATTCACTTGTTCTGTCGGCATTGCTAGAACTGGCGCGGTAGTGAGTACTTTATTCAAGTGATCTTTTATATATTTTAATTTGCATGCTAATGGGCTTAGGTTTTGGACTTTTAAGTTTGGGAGCAATTGGGCCTACTAATCTTAGTTAAATAAGGCCCAATAACACCTATTTAATTGAAAAATAAAAGTTTATAAAAATTAGTTTTCAAAAATAATACTTTGACATTTTAAAAGTCTCTCGTTTACGCAAAACCAGCTTCTCGGATAAAATCGAGCTCATCTTGTAAATTAATTTGAACCCTACCATTTTTAGAAAAATTTAATCATATTAATAAGCCTTGAAAATATTTATTGAAAAATATTTGTTTATCTTGATCGTCCCCAGTCTCATTTCCTATCTGAAAGTTTTACATAAAATTATGCAATTAGGCCCTTAATCATATAATATGCATCATGTAAGCATTTAAAATAACTTAAATAAAACAAGTAAGCAATTTAAATCGTTTGCATTCATGTGGTTTACGTGAGTTGACCTTTTGGACATTACAAGTACAATATTACTACTGACACTTCCGGTTACATGAAGTTTCTGAATGAATACAGAAGCATTTTGCACCAGACTAAGATCCTAAATGCGATATTAGTGAAGCCAAATGCAGATGAAAGATGGAAGTGGCCTGAAGCTAGAACAGGGAGATTAGATGTATGGTCTCTAAATTGCGATAACGTAATCCAACTGCGTGTAAATCTAGGAAAATTGGAAAATACGTAATTTAATTATTTAAATTGCATTAATTAAATATGGTAACATGTTTAAATATGGTTTTCTATTAGAATGCATAAAACAGTGTTTTTAAGGGTTATTCGAGATGCGATCGAGGAACGGAGATAGGGGACCGTAAAGAAGAAAATATTTTTATTAAATGATTATTTTTAATTATTTAATGTAATGTCTATTTAATATGTAATTTTCGAAAATGGTATCTTTTGAGGTGTTTTTACTCACCGAGTCATATTTTAAATCGGTAATCGATTATTGATGAAAATAATGACTTTTTGGGAACTCGGCTAATATTTTCTTAAACTATCCTAAACGAAATATTTTACCTACTATATAATGGGCCTAATGTACCTACTATACTATGGTTATTGGGGCTAAAATCATATCCTATATTTTATATAAAAGCAAGCTTCTAAAAGACTAACCTACACACTCAAAACACACGCACACACCAAGAAAAAACTAGGACTCTTTCTCCCCTCCTTGAAGGGTATGGCTGCTGGCTGTTGTTGGGGCACGTCCAGGGTTCTAAGGAGGTCTAGTCATGGTTCTAGATATGCTAAAGGAAGGCTGGTGTGAAGGCTAGGGATGAAACAAGAGAGGCTTGATCGCGCGATTCCATCTAGGCGCGGTTTGATGGGTGTGCAAGCTAGGGTTGTTAGGTCTGGACCAACAGCTTGTTAAGGGCTGGGTCATGGTCCTAGGATGGTTGGTTAGGGTCTGGACATGATGGTTATGGTCTAGGCTCGAAGGAACTCGTGGTTGTGAAGTTAGGGTTTTCGAAACTAGGGCAGAAAAATTCAGTAGCCTTATAGGCTTGTTCAAAGGTTTTAAATGGCTTGATTAGGGTTGCATAGGGTATGGTTAGGTGTTAATAAGCTATGGTTCAGGCCTGGTAAAATTTGGTTAAGTTTCGAGTCGATTTGGGTTAAAACTGAGACATATGTTGAAGTTGTAAAACGAATTGAGAAATTAGTTGAGGAGTTTAAGTTTACATCTAAGAAATACATATGAGTGTATTTTAAGGTATTTTGATAATTTTGGATGGATTTGGGTAGTCGTTTTAAGGTCCAAGGGTAAATTGGGAAAGTTAGGGTTTCGAGGGCAAAACAGTCATTTTACACCTGAAAATTGTTAGATGTCCTGGTAGTGCCCTGAATGCTATAATGAATGATAAAATGTTTATTTTAAAATATTATGGGGCTTTATGATAAAAAAAAATAATGCTAAAAGACGTGTTGCATGCTTGGTTTAAAAGAAAAATGATATATATGCATGAATTTGTATAAGTGATGAATATAATGAAAGGTTGAAGGAGATGACTTGATTGTGACTAATACGAAAGCATATGATGATATGTAAGGTCAAGGCTCAGTTGACGGGTGAGAGTGTCACTGATGTCCCCGCCGCCTGGTACCATGGTCATACGCAGATGAATCCATCGACCAAAAGCTGAAACAAAAGTCACAATTAATGATCTGAATTCAATAAAAGGGAAATGTATATGTATATGATGAAAGGAAAATGGATATGATGAAAGGAAAAAGGTTTAAAGTTTAAGCATGTTCATGAAAAGCTATTTTATTAAAAGTATCTTTCACTGTTGCTTGAGAATGAATATGTATTACTTGTTATCAATGTTAAGATTTGCTGAGCCAATAGACTCACTAGGTGTGAATGATGCAGGTGAGAATAATTTTGATGAGGATGGAGGACTTGATGGTTGAACTAGCTAGACTGGTGGTGCTCATAACCCGAGGACCTTTGTTAGTTTTTCGCATTATTATGATTTAAGATTACTTTAAAGATTTTATGAATTTTATGCTTTTGAGAGGTTTTGAAAATATTTAAGAGTTTTTTCTATTTTGAAAATGCTAGTTTTATGTTTGGTCAGACGGTTTACGATTTTATGTTTTGCACTCGTTATTTTGGAATTTAACTAATAGGTTGGTTGGTTTATTTTAAATGGTGCAAAGTATATATATATGTATATATCTATATATATATGGATGCATTTTCGGCCGAGATATTTTTTTAAAAAAATTTGTATATTTAAGAGACAAATGAGTAGTACATGTTTTAGTTGGTATTAGAGTAATGTTCTTGCAAAGGATTGTGCTATCGCCAGTTCCAGAAAGCTCATTTGTCAAGCCTCAAGTCTGCAAGTTTAGTTGCTTTAAATGATTTTAATTATAATACCTACATGTTTACATGGTTCATATGTTTAAGTTACATGTTTAAAAGATTTTTGAAGTTAAATAATATTCATGCTTAAGTTTCTCGATAAAGGATTTTTATATGCTGTATGATTAGAACCTTAGATTTAAATGCATGTTGGTTCAGTTTAGAATTTGGAAAACGTTCAAATATAATGCCTCCTAAACGCGCACTTAGCACCGATGGGGAAGCTGAAACATCATGAGGATCGTCAAGACAATGCACCACACCTCTTAATGGGGATGCTGCTAATCGTGTTCTAGAGGGCATGACACGTTTCTTTGAGCAACAGGTTTTGAGGCCACAGCACGACATGTATGATTAGTTCCGGAGCCTGGCTCCAAAGGAGTATTCTGGAACAACCTACCCATTTGCTGCTGAGGGTTAGATTAGATCTCTTGTGGTACACTTCCATTACCTGAATATGGAGGATGCTGACCGAGTTAGGTGTGCTACTTATATGCTTCGAGATGATGCTTTTTTTTGTGGGAATGAGCTGAACATGGTATCAATCTAGTCACCCTCACTAGGGTGCAATTCAAGAACATCTTCTATGAGAATTATTTTACTGCTGACGTTCGAGGACGCTTGAAGAGGGAGTTTATGACTCTCCATCGGGGGTACATGAATGTGGCTGAGTTTGTTAAGAAATTTGATAGGGGTTGTCACTTTGTGCCCCTTATTTCTAGGGATGCTGATGAGAAACTAAGCCATTTCTTGAATGACCTTCGACCTACTTTATTCTGTGATGTGATGTTGATGTGACCGACGGATTATGCACCTGCTACTGCTCGTGCTTTTCAAGCTGAGCAAGCCCTGAAAGATTTTGACTTCGAGATGCAGCTCAAAAAGCAACAGAACTCTCAGCCAGTCAAGAGGAAATTTACGGGACCTCCCAAAGCTCAATGGCAGCAAAAGCCCCAAGGACAGTGGAAGAATCCGGGGCAACAAAAGCCACCACAGTCTGGAACACCAAAACCTGAAGAGAGGCCACTGTGCAACGAATACAATCGCCCACACCTTGGCAAGTGCGTGTGGGGAACATACAAGTGCTTCATATGCAAGGAGGAAGGACATAAAGCCATGGACTGCCCAAAGAAGAAAGAACCAACTGTTGGCAGAGCTTATGTTATGCATGCTGAGGAGGCTAAGAAAGAGCCAGACACAACTTTGATCACTGGTAACCTTGTTGCTTAACATTTTTATATTTCCTTTGTTGTATGAAATGTTAAATTGTTTATGAGAATTGATTGGGATAATGAAGAACTTAGAAGAAAATAGGTTGCATGCTCTACCTTAGTTGGATTTACGGATGACTTTGACAATTATAGAAATTGGGCATAAAATATAAGCCTTAATCATACAAAGGAATGAATAAAAACGAAATAAGAATCTTAGGGATTATAATGGAAAATCGAGAATTTTGGGATATATATGGCATAATTCGAAAATTATAGGGGACAAATAGTAAAAAACGAGCTTCAGGGCTTAATTGCACTTGGTCGAGACTTCAAGGGCCAAACCGTAATTTCTAAGCGGTCCAGCGACTGAAATTGAGAAAATCGAAAATTCTAAGGTAAAATATAGAATTTCGAAAATTCAGGGACTAAATTGCAAATTTTAAGAAATTAGATTTGTTTTCGTAATTTCGAAAATCTTAGGGATCAAAACAATAAAATTCAAGAGTTTAGGGCTGGAATTGATGTAATTTGGAATTTTTTTGGGCAAAGGTGCAATTTTCGAAAAAAATTTAGGACCAAAATGTAGAAAATTCGATACTTTAACGGTTGAAGTTCAATTTTTGAAAGTTATTTGGGGTCAAAAATTATAATTTTTTAGAACTTTTGGGTAATTACTGATAGAAATTCTTTAAGTTTCAACACGATTGGATTTGATAGTACATTTATCGCAGGAAGGATATTCATTTTAGGTGTAGCTACATATGCATTGCTGGATTCGGGGGCTATACACTCATTTATGTCCGAAAAGTTCGTCAAGCGACTAAAGATTATACCCGAGGGTATGGATTTGGGCTTCAAAGTTTCCATTCTTTCTGGTGATCAAATGGTTACTACGAGTATTGTGAAGAATCAGAAGATTCGTTTGCAAAATGATGTGGTTCGGGCAGATCTTATCGTACTCCCAATGCATGAATTCGATATCATTCTTGGCATGAATTGTCTAGGTATGAATGGAGCTTCAATAGTGATAAACATAAAAAATTGTACATTAATTAAATGTTTTATAATATAAATTTATGATTTTTGCTTTATTATATGTTTTATAATAAATTGTATAAAATATAAGTTGTTGTGTAATTATAAGTTGTCACTATTTTTATAGTTTCGATAAAACAAGAATAACCTTGTATTTGCAAATGGAATTAAGATGATTCTTGGACCTGTAGAAAATTGATTTTAATATCTACAATATTGATGGCAAGTATGAGATAAAAATCTTCTTATAATTGGGATCAAATTAAGCAACAAATAAAGTTACCAAAGGAGTGTCAGTTTTACCATGCTCTAGCATTTTGACCATATCTGTGAGAACCCGGAATTTACGAAGCGAATCATGTAAGAAATAAAACTCGAAACTAAGCTCAAAACTTTAATCTTAACTATAAAACTCAAATATAAACTTAAATTTTCAGTTAACATGACTCGAGGAAGTAGCTCAAAAGCCCGGAGATGAACTCAAAAGGGATTTATGCCATAATAAAACCGCATCAATCGAAGAGTTGTTGTCCGAGGAGTAAAACCATAGCTCATGAACTCAGGATCTCCGCTCAGGGAAGCTTATTTCCTTTGGTCCTAAGAGAACCAAAAATGGAGCTAGGAGAAGAGCTAAAAGATTGGACATATTTATGACCATTGAGTTAACCAAGAAGAAGAGCTAAAGGACCTAAAGGTTTGGACAAACTTATTATGCAATAGATGACCATTGAGTTAACCAAGGAAGGAGCTAAAGGAGTTAAAGTTTTGGACAAACTTATTATGTAAGAGTTGATCATTGAGTTAACCAAGAAAGGGAGCTAAGAAAAGAGCTAGGAGGCTTGGACCAATTTATTTTGCAGGAATGGACCCTTTAGTAAACCAAGGTGACCCTTGATGCTTGGAATAACTTTGACTACATTTATTTCCTTGCTTGGGCAACAAGGGGGTCGGCCAAATGGGAGATTAAGATACCAATTTCCATCTATAAATAGCACACAAGGGCTAAGAAAAAATACTTCCAAAAACACACAAAAAAAATCGGCCCCTTCCCCTCACCACAAAAAGCTCTCGGCCGGCGCAAACAAGGAGAAAGAAGGAGGAGTTGTGCCGGATTTTCAGTGCTGCAATATGCTGTCCATACTGTCGTGAAGTTCCTGTCCAGGTGCGGTCATCACTCGGCCAAAATTCAGCAAGTTACGTTCAACCAAGTTCTGCACATTTCGAACCATAACTTCAAGAATGGTAAGTGGGTTTTTGTTACGTATTTATTTGTTATTTTAAACTTGGATATATATAGATATATATATATCTATATCTTGACATGCATGTGTGTGTGTCCACTCCTTTCGAAAAATACAGTCTTTCCTTTTAAAATTTCGATCGATGAAATAATCTTTCTTGTTTTCGATGTTATTTGATTCCGCTGTATTCGTTCACAATTCCGATATGTTCTGTTCCATAAATCTGAATTCTGTGATACACTGTTACAAATCGATTTGAAATGGAACGATAATTGTAATTTTGTCTGGCCCCCATCAGTGGGTATAAAACTGTGTTCTGGCCTTACACCTTAGAGGATAAAAATATTGGGGACAATTTGACCATAGAAATGAGATGAGTAACAATGCTGTGTTTGTTCTGAATTGCTCTTAATCGTCTGATAATCCTTGTCTCATATTTAATTTGGTTTTGTTATGATATGTCAAAAGTAATAAGTTTTGAAAGTTTGTTAAAGAGATGCTTTAAAGATTAAGTTCTATATATATATTTGGAAATCGATCGACCCCCACATGCTGAGTGTTTCTCAAAACAGTCACCCCTTACAACTTTCAGATAAGAATGAAGAACAAATAAATGAGGAGGAACAAGAGGCATTCTGAGGATGGTGATTGAATGACAAGATCAAGAATCAAGATTTTTACATTTCCTTTTGTTTAGCTTTCGTAAAATCTGATGTAATTTTTATTACTGTTGTCATTGTAAAGACAATATTTATGAAAAAGACTTTTTTTTTACCATTTGCTACGAGGCTTAATTGTTTTCAAGTAATTGTTAAACAATGTCGGATGTCACCGATGCCTCGGTCTCGGTGTAATAGCCAAGCCTGGTGTACGGTACGGTTTAAGTTTTCATAAGTTTATTGACTACTTGGTCAAGTTTAGGTATAGTTTGGATGTTAAGAGTTTCGATTTATGATTTATAGTATGGTTGGTTATAGATGATGTGTAGTGCTTTTGTAGCGGCGTTACGATTAAATTCATGATAAATTGTATATTGATCCAAATGAGGTGAGGCCTTTTCCATTAGAAAGATAAGACATAGAGGTGTAACTTTTTTATTTTGAGTTTTGTTCAAATCATTGTGGAAGGTAAGCCAAAAGTGCCCCGAAGTGTTTCGACGTTCCTCCAGTGACACATGTTGGGAGAATGGGCATAACTTTTTACTCAGACGTCCAATTGATCTGAAATTTTGAGGGATTTAAGATAAGACATAGAGCTACAACTTTTTAGTATACCACTTTTCCAAATTATGAAGGGAAGAGGCGTTTTAGAAGCAATCTTTGGAGTGGCAGTGCGCAGAGTGAGCGCCCGAGCGGGAATAAATGTCCGCCCGGGCGGGCCTTGTTCGAAAATTTGGTATTTTGGCCGAGAGTTCCGCGCCCGCGCGGAAAAAGATGTCCGCCCGAGCGGCCAGCGATTTTTAAAAAGCGTGTTTTTGGAGTTTTAAGTGCTTATATACAAGTGTTGCTCTATTTTCTCTCATTTCTTCCCTCATTCTCGATTTTTCTCTCAAGGGGTGAGCTAGGGTTCCATTTTCTTTCTTTTGTTCTCTTGATTCTAGCCTCTTGTTGGATTATTGGAGTGAGAGCAAGGTTATTTTGGGTTCAAGAAAGCTAAGGTAAGCTTTTGGTTTAGTTTATTCTTGCTTTTGGAGTTGGGAGAAATCATGGGTTTGGTGATGTGTTGATTTTATGGATTAATTGATATGGGTTTACGATTATTGAGTTGTTGATGGTTCAATATATGGTTTATTGTTGTAGGTTTTGTACCAAGATTATAGATTCAAGGTGTTCTTGTGGTTTGTAAGTGGAAATTCATCCCTTGTCACATGATTATATATGTATTGTGTTTCAAAGGTTTTATTGTGTTATTCCCTTCATTTGATTCACTATTATGTATTGATACCTTTGTTGTATATTGTGGAGGCAATTGATGTCTCAACTTTGAGAAGGGAATACAAAAGAGAAAGAATATCAAAGTGTTTGATGAAATGTCCCAAAGAAAGAGTTTAAATGTTTTATGGATTGATAGATACATAGTCAGAGATTGCATGCAATTAGTTGATCAACGACCATAGGCTTATATCCCTCAGAGTTGTCGATTTATATCGATGGGATAAGAGCACCACAGACAGAGTTACTATTGATATCAATCCACCATAGTAAAGAGAAATACCATCTCATTGTTATGTTATTGCTACGATATACATGTTTCAAAGTTAATGGTATTTTATGTTTTCAAAGCCATGTTTTACAGAATATACTATGTATCATTGCTATGTAAGAGTTCCACTTGCTGAGTTTTATACTCATTTCAGTTATTTCATGTTATGCAGATAAGAGCGACGGACCAGGACGTTGATTGTGGCCCGGAGTCATATGCATACGAAGTTGGAAGGAAGATGTTATTTTGCAAGTATTTTTGGATCATGATCATAGGAATGATATTTTGTATTTTGTTATATCATTTGAATGATCATTTATTTACTTTTAAACATTTCATGGTGATGTATTTTGAAACCTTCCTTCATTTTATAAGAAAATTTTAAATTCCGCTGCTATTTTTATTGTAAACGGGTCGAGGTGTCACACTCGGGGCGTCACATTTAAATGGTATCAGAGCCGTCAGGTTAGTGGGATTTTGATAGACAAAATTTGACGAAGTCAAATTTTGGCAAAAGCCTAGTGCATTCCTATCTGCAGCAAACTCGACCATCGAATTCATTCACATCTTATGTCAACATCTCGAAATTTCCTTCAAAATTCAAAGCCAAACTACTTAAATCATTCTGAAAATTCCTGGTATAAAAAAAATAACAAAGTCCACGACAACTGTGTGCCCATTCAAATTTTCTGACTTTCTATCCTTTGTTACTGTTATGATATTTTACCTCGATTTATTCTAGGAAATGGCTGCTCCATGGACTCGTGCTCAAGCTGCCCTTCGTATGCATCAACTCATGTTAAACAATCAAGCTAGGGAAATAGCGACTTTGAAGGCGCAACTTGCTAGAGAGAAACTAAAGAAATAGGGAACTTATCGAGGTCAAAAACATAATTGAGACGGACGTGCAGCGACTCACTCATCATCTGGACTTGGCTGAGAGCCAACTTCTTCAGATACCTACGGAGTCAGTCTGTATCGAGCGCCTAGCTACACTGAATAAGGACTTGCTAGAGAGAGTGGAGACAGAGAGAGACAGTGCTACTCGAGCTCGTCAGCATCAAGAAGAGTTTAATAACAAACAAGAACGTTACATCACCAAACTTCATAGCACCATGGAAGGCTTCAAGATCAGAATAACTATTTGCATCTGGTGGTAGAGAACATGGAAGAGGAGGAGTAAGCACCGATGGAAGCGGTAAACAATGACAACGATAGCGACGATGAAGAAATGATAGACTAGACTAGTTTGATATTATGATTGTAAGAAAATATGTTTTGAAAAGCACTAAGTGTAATAACTTATTTATAAAATAAAACTTTATTATTAGCCTTAAGTTATCGGCCTTACATGGCAAAATTTATGATAATTTTATAAACATGTCAATAAAACTCATTTCTTTTAACCTTTATAGGAAAGCAAACATGGACCCTCAAATTATTATAGCCGAACTCCAAAAACAACTTCAGGCAAAGGAAGCAGAAATAGAAACGCTGAATATAAAAAATGACAAGCTTTAGAGAATAATTATCAATTAGATGGAAATAATAAATGCATGGATAATTACCTTTACGAGGCACGCGAAGAAGCAAGGACATTACGAGAAGACGTCAGGCGTTATATTCGCCTATCATCAGGAATCAGAATGGCAGCACGAGATCACCAAACGAGAGTTGAACAAAGCGCAAGATAGGATTTTTACACTCCATATTCGGGATGACAGTCGTCTCAAAATACAACGCCGCCTTGAAGAACAAATCAAAGAGCATGAAGTCAATGAAAACGTAAACCAATCCACAATTCAAGAGCTGCAAGCGGAAGTGGAAACTCTGGCGAAAAAAAACGCTCTATTGGAACAACACATCAATCAACTTCAAAATGATATGGTCAACATGGAAGACCACATGGGCGAACTCGAAGAAGACCAAGGAGGAAATCCCATGGAAGAAGAAATTAACGAAGGTGTAGGAGATGGTGAAGTGCTGGACGAATAGAATAATCCCTAGGATAATCATCGATTGTATTTAGGCAAATTAGGCTAATCATTTTGATATTAAAAGACTGATTGTATGTATTTCAAAATTTAATGAAAATATTTCTTTGATTATGTATTGTTTCAAACAAATTAATAAAATATATGTTTATAGAAAATGGCAGGCAGACCACCCAGAAACAACCGTAACCCCTGCTGAGTTAATCGAAACGAAGACGAAAATCCACCATCATAACCGAGGGTGAATTCCAGTAGAGAAGACATGATGGCAATAGCTACTATTGTAGCAGCCACACTGCAAGGAATTGTGAACCCAACTGCCAATGCCATCCATCCACCACCATAAACACAACCTCGTGGAATCAAGTATCACTATGAATCCCTCCGAAGGAATCGAGTCCCAACTTTTGATGGGAATCCTGATCCAGAAGTCGGTCATAACTGGCTTAAGAATGTTGAAAACAAACTCCATTTGCTGGAAATACCTGAAGAGCTCAAGGTTGAAGTAGTAACCGTTTCTGGAAGACCGAGCGCACAAGTGGTGGGAAACAGTGTCACCATCTTTGGCTGAGGTAGATCAAATCACATGGCAAACCTTCAGGAGAGAATTTTTGAAGCAATATTACCTAGGAGAACTTCATCTGCAAAAGTTGAGCGAGTTTAAAAAATTTAAACAAACATCGGACATGACAATGATGGAGTACACCTTAAGGTTCAATGGTCTGGGAACCTTTGTTCCAACCATCATGTCAGATGAAACCTTGAAAATGCACCATTTCAAGAAAGGGATGAACAGCCAAATTCAATATACTTTGGCTGTATTCAGGCCAAACAATTTTGCAGACTTAATGGGTGCGGCAATTAGCGCGAAAACTGATATCAAACCCTGAGAAGAAGAGAACAAGAACAAGAGACCTTTTTCCAGTCAGTCTGCTTCGCGTGGCCCCAAATTTAAGCGGCAAAATCAGTCAAGTGATCCCTCATGGGGAACTTTTGACAATACTGTCCGCAAGGAAGGGAAGTGGTATGCTACTTGTCGGCTGAATCACATCGGGGAATGTTATAGGAAAATATGTGCTTGTTTCAGCTGTGGAAAGGTGGTCATCGGATTTAAGATTGTTCTAAGAACAAAGATAAAGGGACTGGACCTAGTAAACCAAATGAAAACAAGACTAACGCTCGAATATATGCCATAACCCAGGAAGAAGCTTATAACACCAACGATGTGGTGGTAGGTACGATTTTACTAAATGAATTGCCTGCTTATGCCTTTTTGATTGTGATGCTATGCACTCATTTATGTCTAGAAGATTTGCTAAAAAGCTGAAACTTGAGCATGAAACTCTTAGTGAACCGTTAAAAGTTGCAACACCTGCTAGAAAAACTATTGAGACCCATAAGGTATATTGGGACTGTAAAATTAGCATTGGTAAACATAACTTTGAGGCAGAATTGATTCAACTCAATGTGATTGAGTTCGACATCATTCTCGGAATGGACTGGTTGGCTAAACACCATGCCATGGTAGACTGCCAAAAAAAATGTTAAACTTCACTCTGACTCAAAAGAAAATCATATAACATGGAGAGTCCAAGCAAGGAAAATCTCTACTATCTGCCTCACAAACCTGGAAGGCGATAAAATGTGGTGAGGAAATCTGTGAGAACCCGGATTTTTCGAAGCAAAGCACCTCAAAAAGCTCGGGAAGTAGCTCAAAGAGAAGCCGAGGCAATGCAAAACCTTGAGAATTGAGGGTACGTCACTCGGAAGAGGAAACCCTTAACTCACAAGCTAAAACCCTCAGCTCTAGGAAGCTCCAAGATTCTTGGAAAAGAAACCCTCAGCTCATAAGCTAAAACCCTCAGCTCAAGGAAGCTCATTGATTGTCGATGAGGAAATCCATAGCTCATGAATTCAATATCCTAGCTCAAAGAAGCTCATCCTTTCTTGTCCTAAAAGAACCAAAATGGAGCTAGGAGAAGAGCTAAAGGATTGGACAAATTTAATGTGCAAGAAATGACCTTTGAGTTAACCAAGAAGAGGAGCTAAAGGAGCTAAAGGTTTGGACAAACTTATTGTGCAAGAGATGACCATTGAGTTAATCAAGGAAGGAGCTAAGGGGGAGAGCTAAAGATCTAAGACATATTGATGATGCAAGAAATGACACTATAGAAAACCAAGGTGACTCTTGAAGCATGCATGGGATTTTGGACTACAATTATGACTAGTCTTGGATTTGAGGAATGCATGGAATTTTGAGACTACAATTATTACTTTCTTGGACATCAAGATTTCGGCCATGAGGTATCTTGAGGGGCAAAAATTACTCTATAAATAGCACTCAATGGTTGAAGGAAAAATGCTTCCAAAACCCAACCAAAATTTCGGCCCTTCCCCTCACTCTCCTAGAATTCGGCCAAGCAAGCAAGGAAGAAAGAAGGGAAGTTCGTGCAGTCCAATACAAGAACCTTGCGTCGAAGTGCTGCTCGATCAACAACAGCATTCGTTAAAGTTACGCCGAAGTGCTGCCCGATTTTTGAAAAGACGTGTTGTATAAAAATCTGCAAATACAGTAAGTGGGCTTTTGTTATATATTCATTTGTATTTTTAAACTTGAATATATATTATGACATGCATGATTGTGTGTCTCCATTTTCGAAAAAATGAAGTCTGTCCGTTTAAAATTTCGATCGATTATATGCTCAGTCTGTTATTCGAAATTCTTTGGTTCCGCTGAATCCGTCTGAAACTCTGATATCTGAAAACTCTGATATGTTCTGTCTGGTAAACTCTGAATCTGTGTTGCACTGTTACGATTTGAATTTGAAATGGGACAAGAATTGTGATTCTGTCTGGCCCCCATTGGTGGGTATAAAACCATGTTCTGTTCTGGCCCCCATTGGTGAGTATAAAACCATTTCTGTCTGACCCCCATCGGTGGGTATAAAACCGTGTTCTGGCCTCACTCCTTAGAGGACTAACATATTGGGGACAATTTGACCATGGAAATGAGATGTGTAACATTGTTCTGTCTGTTTTGATATGTTCTGTTCTGAATTGAGTTAATCGGTTTCTGAATTGTTCTGAATCATCTGATGAATTGTGTCATTTATTCGATTTGTCTCTGTCCTGATAAATTAAGAATATTAAGTTTTGAAAGTCTATTAAAAGAACGTTTAAAGAAAACTAAGTTCTATATGAATCTTTGGAATCGATCGACCCCCACTTGCTGAGTGTTTTCCAAAACACTCACCCCTTACAAATTTCAGATAAAAATGAGGAGCAACTGGATGAGGAAGAGCAAGATGCCTTCTGGGGTTGGTGAACCGGAGATCAAGATCAGAACTCAAGATTTTGCTTTTCTTTCGTTTCCGCTATTTGAAACTCTGATGTATTTTATTCCATTGTCATTGTAAGACAATACTTTATTTATGAAAAAGACTGGTTTGATTTGATACGAGGCTTTATTGTTTTCAATTTAATTGTTAAACAATGCCGGATGTCACCGATGCTTTGGACTCGGGGCGTGACATTTAAGTGGTATCAGAGCCGCCAGGTTCATAATCCCGCGGTGATTTTGACAGACAAAATTTGAAGAAGTCAAATTTGGAAAAAGCCTAGTACAATCTGAAACAAACTCTCATTCTTTCCAAAATTCTTTGAGAAATTCGAAATCAACTTCCTTCAATCGTTCTGTAATATCTTAGTATCGAAAATCCCACGACAACATTGTTTGTGCCTTTCTATCCTTTATTCGATTATGGAATTTTACCTCAACGGATGCCTTCGTGCTCGTGCTCAATCTGTCCTTCGCAAGCGTCAACATACCATTAAAAACCAAACACGAGAGATTGCAACTCTAAAGGATCAACTCGTTATAGAAAAACAAGAGAACAAGAACTCTTAAAGATTAAGAACCTACTTCAAACTGATATATAACGTCTCACCTATCACCTTGATAGATCAAAGAGCCAGCTCGCCCTAACACTATGTAACCCATCTCACGTGATACGACCCCTGATCGAAAGTTGATAGTAAAGATTGAAACTGAGAAGGATCTTGATAACCGCTCTTTTTATCAACATGAAGACCTTTCTAGCAAGCAAGAACGTTACATCTCCAAGCTTCATGGTGATATGGATAGAATGCAAGAACAACATAACTATATGCACCTTGTCATGGAAAGAATGGAAGAAGAAGAAGAAGAAGAAGCACCTAAGGAAGTAAAGGAAAAAGAACAGTGATGATGAAGAGATGATAAGGTAGGCTGGACTGGTATTATGGTTAAATGATATGAAAGAAAGAAGTGCAACATTTCTTTGAGTGTACAGAGATAAATTGAATTATATTTTTGGGAACATACCTATCAGAAATAATTTGACTTATATTTTTGGGAATACAAATACTCTGATATAAGTTGACTTACATTTGGGAATTTACTTATCGAAGATAAGCTTCCGACTTAAGATGAAATGTTTGATTCGGGGATAATAAATTATTTATGAAAATATGAGATAAGAATTATATAAGTTTTGATATTCGGATATAAAAGTTGATTTTAGGTCAATAATTAACGGTATGAACATTTAAATTTGGGATATTAAGCGATAAATTTAAATATGTAAGATTTTGGAATATATAATAAAGGTAAGAAACAATAACTTAAGTTAAGAAAATTAAGGTCATTACCTTAGGTAAATAAAGAGAGTTATGAGATATTGGTGGACACCGAGGGAAATGTAGCATGCATAATAGGTTCTGACTCTTCTTATAGTAAAAAGAAAATTAAGGGAAAGATTTGTGGAGAAAGACATCCAACGAAACTTGTTTGTATTAAAGTATGTTAGGCTCATAGTTTTGATTAAAGACAGATTTATTAAAAGAAGAATTGTTTGAAGAATTAGTTTCTTCCGTACAAGGTTGAAAGAAATTTTAACTAGATTATTGGGACTTAAGTCAATAGGCTGATAAGGAGATATGTTCTAAGATTCTATATTGATTTTAAGTTTTGAGACATTAATCGTGATAATTTCAAGATATAATAAAATAATTATGGATACGCATATATTCAGTGCCGATTTTATTTAGTGTAAAATGGTAAATTTCAACGTCATTCTGAGAATTGGTTGGTTGGACAAGAATCATGCAATGGTAAATGGTCGGGGTAAGAATGCCAAACTCCAATCCAAGAATAAATCATAATTTATGGCAAGGATAAGGAACAGAAATCTTTCCTTTCTTCTTCTCAGATCTAGAAAGGCATGGAGTATGGCGAAGAAGTCTAACTAGCAATAATGAGAGAATCAAAAGAAGGAATTAAGCTCAAGATATAAAATATTCCTATGGTAGCGAGCTTCGGAAAGGTTACATTGAATTATCTCAGACAGTGAAGTAGAATTCGAAAGTAACTTGATAGCTCGTGCAACACTAAAATCTAAGGAACCCTAGCAAATGGCTTCAGTTGAACTCAAGAAGCTAAAAGATCAATTACAAGATTTGTTAGTCAAAAACAAATCAGACTAAGTGCCTCTCCTTGGGGAGCTTCAGTCTTATTGTAAGGCCCGAGATTTTATTACTGTAATCTGAGATTAATCTGAAATGATTTATTTATTAATTAAGATGATTATAGTTGAAACGGATCAGACCGGGAGAGCCGAAAGAAGATTTGACATTTTGTGCAAGAAAAGTCCCCGCGCACATGCGCGACATGTATGGGCGCACATGCGCGAGGAAGACAGAACCATGCGCGCACATGCGCGGCTTGAATGCGCGCACATGCGCGGATCGTCCAGAGAGTTCGGCGCACATACGCGGCTTGAATGCGCGCATATGCGCGGAACGTCCAGAGGGTTCGGTCCACATGCGCGGCGGAAGGCGCGCATATGCGCGAGTAAGAGGATGCACGAGACAGTAGGTCTCGCGCATATGCGCGATGATGGGCGCGCATATGCGCGAGCGGTTGAGACACAAGCGCCGAGATAATAAATCTCGCGCATATGCGCGGGGCTTGGGCGTGCATATGCGCGAGAGGTTTTTTGGAAAATTCTGGAGAAGCCACGTACAATTTACATGCAATATATATATATATATATACACACACATATATCAACTTTGGCTTCAGAAGAAAGAGGAGGAAATCGAGAAGCTCAGAATTCCTTCGAAGATTACAAGTGAGATTTACGCAAAATCCGCCTGTCCGATTTTAAATTCGACTTCGGTACTGTGTTTCTATCAACGCAGGCTACAACTGGACACTGGGTATGGACAGATTGGAATACAAGACTTCGTATTCGTCAGATCGAAAAGACAAAGGTATAATTCATGTTTTGTTTGGGGAAGACACAACTCAAATGAGATTCAATTTGAGTTTCCCAACAAAATCACAGACTAGAATTGTTGTTTATCTTTTTATATGATTATGCTTTGTTTATAGATTTATATTCAAGCATTTGAGATAGGAAAGTCATTTGGTAGATTCGCCAAATTACTAGATGTTCGGTGGTATCGACGCTTCGGATCAGAGTCACTCCGATTGTAGATATTCGATACAGACAGGGCCGAAGTCTAGGAATAAGACGTACAGTCACCCCGATTGGGAGGGTAGGTGACAGACAGTGACGTCTTATTCACACCGGGATCCCTAGAGTTAGAGTCGAGTCGAGTCAAGATATGAATTGAATTGAGTTGCATGCTTATTTTAATTTGGTTTCATAGACTGTGAAACCTATTGTTATTAATTTTATGCATGATAATATGCATTATGATTTATATTGTGTATATGCATGTCTACCATGTTTTATACTGGGATTTATTCTCACCGGAGTATCCGGCTGTTGTCTTGTTTTGTATGTGTGCATGACAACAAGTGGGACAGGATCGGGGTCAAGAAGATGATGAGAGAAGACGAGTTTAGAGTGGTCGAGCCTAGTATTGGCAAATTTGCCAAGTGATGTACGAGTTGGTTGACGTCTTCCTAAATAAGATTTTGGATTTGCTTTATATCAGGAAGATAGATTTCAGAATTGAATTAATACCAGGTACTGTTTGTGTTTTAGAATTCAGTACAGAATGATATTGAATGGACAGAATGTCACTGAATGAAATGAAAGAATTGAAATATCGGTAGAAGAGTACCGGCCAGGAGTTACATTTGATTTATTGTTTCTTTGTGGCATGTTTCAGTATGTTCAGAGATATTCTGATGATTTCATGCTCGCTGTATCTATGATATTTTGATATATTTGCAGCATCTGATTGATTGAATCGAATATCTGAAGATGGTATTGAATACTCTGAAAACTGTGATTATTGTATACAGAAATTATTCAGATAAGAATCTTGCTTGAAACAGATTGTATTCAAAATAAGAGATATCTGAAGTTAATATACCGATTGATTTTGACACAATTGAGACTGTGATCAGTGACTGAGAATGATACCGATATCAGAAAGATCAGAAATGTCAGAAATGTCAGAAATTTATTTTTGGTCTGAGTTGGCAGATTATCTTATACAATTGTTGTCTTGTATCTGCTTGAGTATTGTGATTGTTCTAAAACAGTATTTGAGACAGCTTATATTGTTTGAGGGCATATTATATTTGCAGCTGATGTATAGCAGTTGATCAGAACGACAGGAAGACGTGATTGATTAGTCAGAATTGACAATATTGCCAGAAATTTCCGTTTTATGAGTTTACTTAACTCACTAGATCAGTATAAATTAGTGATATTGTGAATCTGATTTGATAGTACTGTTATTCTGAGTCAGTGTTTGATATAGATTAGTCAAACCGAATCAGAGCTGAATTCGAGAATTATGGCAGTTCAGATATTTAACCAGAATGTTCAGAACTTAAATTCGATATTCAGAGCAGAACATCGATCAGAGTGGCAGATATGTGATTTTTACTGTATAAGAATGATTATCTTGTGATGTCAAATGTGTCAGATTTGCACGATAGAATTTGATATCGATAGTCAGAACCGAATACCAGGTAGGTATATTTTTTTAATTTGTATTATTAACTGATTTATTTGTACCAAATAGTTCGAATCTGAAATGACAGATAGTGTCAAAAACGCACCGTAGTGGAGGCAGTTTTCATTTTGGTGACTGAGAATGTATGATATTCGAACAGATAGTTTTGACATAGACAGATTAAATCAGTTGTGACAGAATTTGTACTGAAATGTTGGCAGAATTTGTACTGAAATGTCTGAATCGCCAATAAATGAAGATAGAAAGATAGAAATCAGAAGAGTTATTACAGAATTGGTATATTTCTGACTAGACATGGGGAGTATAATTCGATGAATTTCGTAATGAGATCACTATAATACTTTCCAGATTGTGATATGATATGATTGTGATTGACAGATTGTTCAATCTATATCTATTAGTTTGTACAAGATGACGTACAAACATGACCAGATGACAAAGATCGATGTCAAAGAAATGGTCAGATTGATCAGAATGTTGAAATAGATTATATCAGATTGTGAATTTTGATTGAGTTTGTAATTGTGGCAGAACATACCATGAACTCATTCATATATTATCCACCGACTGACAGATAGCCAGAGTGTACTATCCGGATATTGAGAGATATCCAGAGAGTTGCAGTGCTGGATGCTAGCACCAGTTGATATGACATATTGTCGCTGTGTGAATTATTGTACGATAATAGTTATCAGATAACCAGATGGATAATGAAATAGTTACAGGCGACACATTGTACAGTAAGTACTGCAGATTTCTTTGATATAAGAATAATATCTCGAAAATACCTGAGATAGGATCTGATACGGTCAGAGATATGACAAAGAAAATGTAGCTAATTCAGAAGAGAATGAAGATAGCTCAGACCAGACAGACTTAATATGCCAACGTCGGATGATGATGATTGGTATTTGGGGCCAAAGATTTAATATATCCTTGACTCGGATTAACAGATTTGATAACAGCTGATGATATTGATTTGGTATGAGCTGTTGATTGGTATATACGGATGTTGTATAGCCAGTATTGTGAGATTGATTCTGTCAGAGTTATTTCGAAGGGTATTATGATATTATGCTCTTGAATTATTATTCCAATTTAGAATCACAGATCCGTACAAGAAAGATATTTCAGAATGAAGACTATTCTATTATTGAAAATACAGTAAGTTCACAGGGCATCAAAGAGACTATCTGAGAGACAGAATTTGTCATGAGATTAAGATTTCAGAATGGATTCATTGAGATTAGTTCTGATTAAACTCTGTAATACATTTCTTCTGATATATCTGAATTGAGTGCCTATGATTTCGGGGACGAAATCAGATCTTAGGGGTTGGAGAAATGTAAGGCCCGAGATTTTAATTACTGTAATCTGAGATTAATCTGAAATGATTTATTTATTAATTGAGATGATTATAGATGAAACGGATCAGACCGGGAGAGCCGAAAGAAGATTTGACATTTTGTGCAAGAAAAGTCCCCGCGCACATGCGCGACATGTATGGGCGCACATGCGCGAGGAAGACAGAACCATGCGCGCACATGCGCGGCTTGAATGCGCGCACATGCGCGGATCCTCCAGAGAGTTCGGCGCACATGCGCGGATCGTTCAGAGAGTTCGGCGCACATGCGCGGCTTGAATGCGCGCATATGCGCGGAACGTCCAGAGGGTTTGGCCCACATGCGCGGCGGAAGGCGCGCATATGCGTGAGTAAGAGGATGCACGAGACATTAGGTCTCGCGCATATGCGCGAAGATGGGCGCGCATATGCACGAGCGGTTGAGACACAAGCGCCGAGATAATAAATCTCGCGCATATGCGCGGGGCTTGGGCGCGTATATGCGCAAGAGGTTTTTTGGCAAATTCTAGAGAAGCCACGTACAATTTACATGCAATATATATATATATATATACACATATATCAACTTTGGCTTCAGAAGAAAGAGGAGGAAATCGAGAAGCTCAGAATTCCTTCGAAGATTACAAGTGAGATTTACGCAAAATCCGCCCGTCCGATTTTAAATCCGACTTCGGTACTGTGTTCCTATCAACGCAGGCTACAACTGGACACTGGGTATGGACAGATTGGAATACAAGACTTCGTCTTCGTCAGATCGGGAAGACAAAGGTATAATTCATGTTTTGTTTGGGGAAGACACAACTCAAATGAGATTCAATTTGAGTTTCCCAACAAAATAACAGACTAGAATTGTTGTTTATCTTTTTATATGATTATGCTTTGTTTATAGATTTATATTCAAGCATTTGAGATAGGAAAGTCATTTGGTAGATTCGCCAAATTACTAGATGTTCGGTGGTATCGACGCTTCGGATCAGAGTCACTCCGATTGTAGATATTCGATACAGACAGGGCCGAAGTCTAGGAATAAGACGTACAGTCACCCCGATTGGGAGGGTAGGTGACAGACAGTGACGTCTTATTCACACCGGGATCCCTAGAGTTAGAGTCGAGTCGAGTCAAGATATGAATTGAATTGAGTTGCATGCTTATTTTAATTTGGTTTCATAGACTATGAAACCTATTGTTATTAATTTTATGCATGATAATATGCTTTATGATTTATATTGTGTATATGCATGTCTACCATGTTTTATACTGGGATTTATTCTCACCGGAGTATCCGGCTGTTGTCTTGTTTTGTATGTGTGCATGACAACAAGTGGGACAGGATCGGGGTCAAGAAGATGATGAGAGAAGACGAGTTTAGAGTGGTGATTCCGGGCTAATTGTAGACTTGGTTTAATACTTGAAATTTGGTACTTGAACCTTAGACTAGTTTGAATAGTTGTTGTACATTATTGTACTTATATACTGAGATGTATATTAGTTACATTCCATTACGCTCCGCACTTGTGTTTTAAAAGAAAAATTTTTAGATCCAGTTTATCTTAATTGATAATTAAATCCCAAAGATGATTAAGAAGATGAATAGCCTCCGGGTCCCCACACTTATTGACACAAAAGAATGGTGAAAGTACAAGATAGTGTGTCGATCTACAAAGAACTCAATAGGATCAAGAACAAATGTTATCTTTCAAGAATAGATGACTTTTTCTATCATTTAAAAGGAGCTAAGATCTTTTCGAATCTCTATCTAAGGTCAGACTACCCTAATTGAAGGCCAAGGCAGAGAATATTCCTAAAACAGCCAAAAAAAAAATAAATAAATAAAAAGGTATGGACACTATGTGTAATGCCCGAGATTCTTGTTGATACGTTTGAATTGATATATAGTATGAATAAGGAATGCAAGAACAGACGGGGAGAAACGACGTTGCAAAACTTGAATATATTGATAAAGAGAGACCGCACCCGCGCTTAGTCTTCTACCGCACCAGCGGTTGTGACTCATGAAATGTGGAAGATTTACAGTAGGGTGAACACACCCGCGGTGAAAACAGGACCGCACCCGCGGTCGTCGATTTTGAAATATTGGAAGGGGATGTCGTGAGCTGACCGCACCCGCGGTCAAGAAAGAGCGCACCCGCGGTGCTCTGTGCGAGAAATCCACCTTGAAGTATTATGTTGACACATGGCATGTGATATATAAACTTTGTATTGCTGTCATTCTTCAGCATCTTCCAAGCAGGAACCGAGAGAAACCCTCAAGAATTCCTTCATGCTTCATTTTCTTAGAAATTGATTTGTGAAAGATATATTCATCCGATTTTCAATCCGAGTTAAGATTTGTGTTCCTCTCATCACCTCTAATCAGAGATTGGGTTGTACCTCAAAATGCATCTGAGATCCGCAGTTTTCTTGGGCTAGCAGGATATTACTAGAAGTTCATTCAGGGGTTCTCATCCATTGCCGTTCCACTCACAGCACTGATCAAGAAAAATGTGAAGTTTGTGTGGAGCGAGGAGTGTCAGAAGAGTTTCGATACTTTGAAGCAAGCTCTTATCTCAGCACCCGTTTTGGCTGTACCGTCAGGATCCGGTGAGTTTGTCCTTTATACCGATGCTTCGAAGCTTGGTTTAGGTTTAGTTCTGATGCAGCATGGGAGAGTGATAGCGTATGCTTCTCGACAGCTGAAAATCCACGAGAAGAATTACCCTACCCATGATCTGGAGTTAGCGGCCGTAGTTTTTGCTTTAAAGATTTGGAGGCACTATCTGTATGGAGAGAAGTGTCAGATCTTTACCGACCACAAGAGCCTCAAGTATTTCTTTACGCAGAAGGAGCTGAACATGCGTCAGAGACGTTGGTTGGAGCTTGTGAAAGACTGCGATTGTGACATTAGCTACCACCCGGGTAAAGCTAATGTAGTTGCGGATGCTTTGAGCAGAAAAGTCGCAGTGATGGCTCATTTGACGATGCAGAAACCTCTTCAGATTGAGATGCAGAGGTTTGATCTTGAGACTTACCCTCGAGGTAGAGTTTCTCGTCTATCTACCTTGACCATTCAGTCTTCCCTTTTGGACCGTATTCGCATAGGTCAGGCCGCAGATGAGCAGTTGGCACAGTGGAAGAAGAGAGATGAAGCCAAGTGCAGTGTTTTGTATTCAGTCAGCGACGGTATTGTGAGATACCGAGACAGGATATGGGTTCCTAGCAGTTATTCTATCCGAGCAGACATCTTATCAGAGGCCCATACGTCCCCGTACTCCATTCACCCTGGGAGTACGAAGATGTACAAAGATCTGCAGCTATTGTATTGGTGGCCAGGGATGAAGAAGGACATCATGCGTTTTGTATTCGAGTGCCTGACTTGCCAGTTAGTGAAGGCCGAGCATCAGAGACCAGCAGGTTTGCTCAAGCCTCTCCCTATTCCCGAGTGGAAGTGGGAGAATGTTACCATGGATTTTGTGACCGGATTGCCGAAGTCAGCCAGGGGATCGAATGCTATTTGGGTGATTGTAGATCGTCTTACCAAATCAGCGCACTTCTTGCCTATTAAGACGACTTTCACCATGATTCAGTATGCAGAGCTGTATATCCGAGAGATAGTCCGACTCCATGGTATTCCAGTTTCGATCGTATCCGACAGAGATCCCAGATTCACTTCCTCATTTTGGAAGAGTTTGCATTCGACTTTGGGTACGAAGCTGCTGTTTAGCACAGCTTTCCATCCGCAGACTGATGGACAGTCGGAGCGAGTTATTCAGATTTTGGAGGATCTTCTTCGCGCTTGCATCATTGATTTCTCAGGGAGTTGGGAGTCGAACTTACCATTGGTTGAGTTCACCTATAACAACAGTTTCCAGTCGTCTATAGGTATGGCTCCGTATGAGGCACTGTATGGCCGCGAGTGCAGATCTCCTGTTCATTGGGATGAAGTAGGAGAGAGAGCAGAGTTGGGTCCAGAGATTGTCCAGCAGGCAGCAGAGGTAGTAGTCAAGATCCGTGATAGGATGAGGAATGCTCAGATCCGACAGAAGAGTTATGCCGATCAGCGGAGGAAAGATTTAGAGTTTGCAGTGGGCGTTCATGTTTTCGGGAAAGTGGCACCTATGAAGGGTGTCATGAGATTTGGGAAGAAAGGGAAGCTCAATCCGAGATTCATTGGACCGTTTGAGATCCTTGACAGAGTTGGGACGCTTGCTTATCGTATGGCTCTTCCGCCGAATCTGGCCAGAGTACACAATGTCTTTCACGTCTCCATGCTGAGAAAGTACATGGCGAACCCTTCGCATGTGCTGAATTTCGAGCCGTTGCAGCTTACTCCGAACTTATCTTATGAGGAGAGACCCGTGCAGATCCTAGACAGATAGGAGAAGAAGCTTCGGAACAAGCTGGTTAAGCGAGTCAAAGTCAAATGGCTCAACCATTCAGAGGAGGAAGCTACGTGGGAGTCTGAGCCGGAGATGAGAGAGCGTTACCCCGAGTTATTCGGTGAGTTCTAATTTCGAGGACGAAATTTATTTTAAGGGGGGAAGGATTGTTGAACCCGTAAACCAGTCTACGTTTAAGCCATGCATAATTCTAGATTTCTAAATTTAATTGACTTCATTGCATGATTATTTAAATGCATTTCTTTGAAGTTAATTATTTTATTATTTCAGTTCAGTAGTTTGATTTTTAGCATTTCAGTTATTTCAGTGAGGCCGGACTGGAGTTGGAGTTTTGAGATAGAATTTAAGATCCAGAAAATATTTCCAGAAGTTAATTTAGCTATCAAGTAAGTTCATTGAAGTTAGAAAGGGAGGTTTGAGGATTTAATTTAATTATTTGAGGTGATTAAGAAATAAGCTCATTTAAGTTGCATAATTAAGGGGTTAGCTCACCAAATTAATTAAAGGATTAGTAAAGTTTTTAAGGGTTATTAATTCACTAGATAATTATTTTTTCCTTCCTTTTATTTAGTGAGTTTCGGCCACCCCCTTAGACTATTAAACAATTCATTTGCCTTGCCACCTTTGACCCTTTCTTGTATTTAATTAGGAAGATAATACTTTGACCTTTCTAGCACCATTTAATGATCTAATTAGCATTATCATATCCTAGTCTAGCATGTGAAAATCGGCCATCACCATTCTAGAAACACCCAACATAGACTTGATAGCAAACAACCATTCAAAATTCAAATTTAGGAGACTTAGTCTTGATATCTTTCCTTATATCTTGCACCTATCCCCCTCACTCCCATAACCACTTATCTCCCCTCCCTCACCACCGAAATACCTCATCATTCAGATCCATTTTCAGTGTATAAAAGTCGTGAGTTCATAGCCTAAGAGTAGAGAGAAAAATCGAGAGCAAGAATCAAGAGAAACGTTCCACTCCTCCGTGCCGCGTCGTCGTCGTTTCGTTTGTTTTCTTTCGAAACGAAACCAGGCATGTCTAAATTCTTTCAAGCCTCAATCAAGTCATATTATCATTTATTTTTCAGTACATGATCATGTTTATTCAAGCAAAAATTGAGATCCATGTCAAAACTTTTGAAAACAACACATGCAGAATTTTTGATATTTCTTGGCAAGCTTCACGTTTTTCTTGGTTTGTGAGTTACAGGTGATTGGTTCGACTCCAGGCTCCCAAGGCGACTTATATACATGTAATAGGATGCATTAGGACCACATTTGTCCATCGGTTTCAGCCCATGCTCGCTGGAAAGCAAGAAATGACAGCAACACCATTTGTGTCCCTTTTTGAGTTCAAAAATTCAGTTTGGTTGTCAAGGAGGAAGGATCTGATCTTGGCTGCCCTAGGGGCCTATAGCCATGGTTAGATCACTTCTCTAGCATGTCTAAGACGTGACTAAGTCGCCCTTTTGGTGGCTTGGTCCATGGCTCATCGGTTTTTAAATAATCAACAAGAACAACCCCTATATCCCTTCGGCCCCTTCCATTTTTCAGCATATGGTTTCGTTTCTTTTGTTGCTTGGTATTGATCTTGTTTGGCCTATGGCCCTTAGCCACGGTTCATATCATGCTCCTAGATGTCTAGATCGGGCCATGGTCAATCAAATGGCCACTGGAACGACGCAAGACATTGATCTAGGCAAAACACTACACACGCATGCACGTTGGTTCTCGGTTGGAGTTTCGGTTGAGTTTTGGTGTGACGCGGATTGTGGCTGGCCTAGGGCCCTTAGCCATGGTTCAAATCACTCCTTGGGATGTTGGTAAGAGTCTCTGGTCGGTGGTTCATGCCCCAATGGCCGGTAGTCTCGAAAACAACACAAGTTACACGATTGTACAGTTGCTGGAAAATTACAGCAAGTTGCTGTGTCGGTTCGGTGGCTCGTTCGAGTTCTTGGTTGGCTTTTAGCCCATGGCCTTGGACTGGACAGTGCCTCATTGAGTTAGGAAGATCATGTTTTTGACCGTTTGTCATTTGGATCATTTTTGAGGTCGTACGAGAATTTACGGTGCGATGTGCCAAATTGACTCTCGAAAGAGTGTTTCGTGTTTTGGCCTCCATTCCACCTTGATTTCGACCCTATCATTTTAGGAGCATTATTTTATGATTTTTCAGCGTATTTTAATCATGACTATACGTCGGTTTGGTGTCGGTTCGGGTTGGCTCGGAGTCATGATTAAATGCGAAGTCATTAGGCGTCATAGTCGCATCTTTTGAACGTAAATTACATAGTTGGTCAAGTTTAAGCTATTGCATATTTTTCATAGCACAGTTAGGTTGCAGCGAGCCTGGGGACGATCCAATCCAATCCAGTTGGTAAAATTACAGGATTTTTCATTACGTCAGTTAATTATATTACGTGCATGAAAACAGAAAATGATTATTTTTGAGATTTATGCGATATGGCTTGTGGTTCATTCACTATGTGGGAGTGTTATTTTATACGGTCGCCAGTGACCGATCAGTTCAGTATGGTACCACCAGGTCGCCAGTGACCGGCCAGCTCAGTTCAGTTTCAGCCTCCCCGGTAGCCAGCTACCGATCAGTTCAGCTTAGTGCAGTGGCCACAGGCGTAAAACATAATCTCAACAGAAAATTTTACCAGTTACTTCAGTACAGGCTCCAAGGAGCAAACATTTTTTTTACTGTGATTTTCAGTTCAGTTATGCACGTATTATAATTGCTCAGTACAGACTATTTTCAGCATGCCTCAGGACAGGATATGTTAATGCCTCAGGACAGGATATGTTAACTCATGGATATTTTAAATTCAGATTTTTACTCGTTACCTGCGATATATGCATGCTGAGTCTTTAGGCTCACTAGACTTGATTGTTTTAGGTACTGATGAGGCCAGGGCCGAGGGCGGGGACCAGTGAACAAGCTTGGGTCGGCAGTAGTGGCACCCGAGGACCTCAGAGCAGCAGTTGTAATTTTATTCCGCAAACATTTTATCAGTCGTTGGATATTTTTAAATTGTGATTTTTGGCAAAATTTATTTCCTTCCGCTGCAATATTTTGAAATATTGAACTTGATTCACCAGAGATTTTATGAATGAGGCCATTTAAGTTCTTTTAAAAAGAAAATTTTAATTTTCCGCAAATTTTCAAGCAAGAAGTTTTAGGGCACTTTACAGTTGGTATCAGAGCGGTGGTTCTGTATAGGGTTCACTACTACTGACCGCGAGAAGCTCACGAAGCCACGTCTTCGGTTTGTAAGTTTTTCAGTTCAGCATTTTGTTCAGCATTTCAGTTAAAGCATGAATTATTTTGTCAGCATGCTTCCAGATTTTCAGTACTTCAGTGTTCATTTAAAATAAATTATGGAATTATGCATGTTAGTTACGTATGGGTTATGTTGGAACAGTATGCCCCCTAGACGCATTTTAGAGCGCAACAGAGAGGAGGAGCCTCGCCGAGAGGACAGAGAGGAGCATATACAGGAGGGAGACCTACCACCTCCTCAACCACCCCCACCGGACATGAGTGCCCAGATGTTAGCTGGGATGGCACAGTTCTTCGCACAGTTTGCGGGGAACAATGCCGCAGCCGTAGCCGCAGCCGCAGCCGCAGCCAGGCCGACAGGGCCCGAGGCTGTTTATGAGCGATTCATGAAGATGCGCCCGAAGGAATTCTCTGGGACATCTGACCCCATGGTTGCCGAGGGATGGATCAAATCCCTCGAGGTCATCTTTGAGTTTATGGAGCTGGGAGACGCAGACCGAGTCCGATGTGCCACCTACCTGTTCACTGGAGACGCCCGCTTATGGTTGGAAGGAGCTTCGGTAGCCCTGACCTTGGCTACACTTTCATGGACCCGCTTTACGGAAGTTTTCTACTCCAAGTATTTTTCTGAGGAGGTTCGCACCAGGCTGACCACCGAGTTCATGAGTCTGAGATAGGGGGATATGACGGTTACGGAGTTTATCCGTAAGTTCGAGAGGGGCTGTCACTTTGTGTCCCTGATCGCGAATGATGCTAGAGCCAAGCTGATGCACTTCCTGGTGGGTTTACGGCCGATCTTGCGCCGGGATGTTAGGGTATCTTACCCTGCTACTTATGAGATTGCTGTCTCCAAAGCCCTAGCCGCAGAGCAGGATCTGCGGGATATCGAGAGGGATCGCCAGGGCAAGCGCCTAGTCCAGGCACCGCACCGCCCTCCTCCTCATCAGCATCAACACTAGAACAAGAGGCCTTTTCATGGACCGCCTAGAAACAGAGGCCAGCAACAGCAGCAGCAGCAGCGGGGACGCCCAGCCCCGAGGACTTATGAGCACCCAGTCTTTCCCAAGTGCTCACGTCGCCATCCTGGAGCATGTATGGCTGGCTCAAGAAAGTGTTTTAAGTGTGGCAGTCCAGACCACATGTTGCTGCAGTGCCCTCAGAGGAATCTGCCTACCCAAGGCAGAGTCTTTGCTCTCCATGCCGCGGAAACAAACCCGGAGACTATGTTGTTGACAGGTACCTTTAAACTTTAAGTTATTATTTGAACTTCCGTGTTTTGGGAATAAGGATTAAGATTGAACTTAGAACCGTGATAGGATTGCATGCTCTACTCAGTATTAGTTTGGGGATTTAAGTTAGAAGAACTTTGACTTTAGCATGTCTATAAGTTTAGTTCTTGTAGCTACTGGATTCAACTTAGAGCTCCGCTCTTTCAGGGAGAATTTTTATATCTGGTTCCGCTACCAAGGCCTTGATAGATTCAGGGGCCACTCACTCGTTTATTTCGAAGGTCTTTGCAAACTTTCTCAAGATCCAGACCATTGGGCTAGATACAGCCTTTTCAGTAGTGTTGCCGTCAGGCGAGGAGATGGCAGCCACCAATGTTATATGAGATATAGAACTTGAGCTGCACGGTAATCTTGTTTATGCGGATCTGATTGTGCTACCGATGCCGGAATTTGACATCATCCTAGGGATGGACTAGCTATTGAGGAACAGAGTGTTGATAGACTTCCAGCGGAGATCCGTTCTTGTCCGACCGCCTGGAATGGAGCAGTTCTTATTTGAGCCGGACAGGTACTTTCCTTTACCGCGCATTATTCCTTATGTTCAGGCTAGGAAACTCATGCATAGAGGGTGTCGGGCATTTCTAGCGACCTTTTTATCTGTCCCCGAGGAACCCAGCTAGTCAGCCTCAGATGTTCCGATTGTCAGAGATTTCTTAGACGTTTTTCCCGAAGACGTCTCTGGTATGCCACCCGAGAGAGAGGTGGAGTTTTCCATTGAGCTTATGCCAGGCACGGCTCCGATATCCAAAGCGCCGTACCGACTAGCACCGACAGAGATGGCAGAGCTTAAGAAGCAGATTCAGGAACTTCTCGACAAGGAGTTCATTCGCCCGAGCTTTTCTCCATGGGGCGCGCCGGTCTTATTTGTGAAAAAGAAGGATGGCACGATGAGGCTTTGCATTGACTACCGGGAGTTGAACAGGGTTACAGTGAAGAATAAATACCCACTGCCGAGGATTGAGGATCTGTTTGACCAGTTGCAGGGAGCTTCGATTTTCTCCAAGATAGATCTGCGTTCCGGTTATCACCAGTTGAGGGTGAGAGATGCTGATGTTTCGAAGACAGCTTTCAGGACTCGTTATGGTCACTACGAGTTCCTTGTGATGCCGTTCGGTCTGACGAATGCGCCAGCGATCTTCATGGATCTAATGAATCGCGTATTTCAGCCGTACCTCGACCAGTTTGTGATAGTGTTCATAGATGACATTCTCGTCTACTCCAAGAGTCGGGAGGAGCACAGCAGACATCTGACCACAGTGTTGCAGACATTGCAGAAGCACAAACTATTCGCAAAGTTCAGTAAGTGCGAATTCTGGTTAGAGAAGGTGGCGTTCTTGGGCCACATTGTTTCTAGCAGTGGCATTGAGGTAGACCCGGCGAAAGTCGCTGCAGTCAGAGATTGGGTTGTGCCTCAGAATGCATCCGAGATCCGCAGTTTTCTTGGGCTAGCAGGATATTACAGGAAGTTCATTTAGGGGTTCTCATCCATTGCCATTCCACTCACAGCACTGACCAAGAAAAATGTGAAGTTTGTGTGGAGCGAGGAGTGTCAGAAGAGCTTCGATACTTTGAAGCAAGCTCTTATCTCAGCACCCGTTTTGGCTGTACCGTCAGGATCCGGTGAGTTTGTCCTTTATACCGATGCTTCGAAGCTTGGTTTAGGTGCAGTTCTGATGCAGCATGGGAGAGTGATAGCGTATGCTTCTCGACAGCTGAAAATCCACGAGAAGAATTACCCTACCCATGATCTGGAGTTAGCGGCCGTAGTTTTTGCTTTGAAGATTTGGAGGCACTATCTGTATAGAGAGAAGTGTCAGATCTTTACCGACCACAAGAGCCTCAAGTATTTCTTTACGCAGAAGGAGCTGAACATGCGTCAGAGGCGTTGGTTGGAGCTTGTGAAAGACTACGATTGTGACATTAGCTACCACCCGGGTAAAGCTAATGTAGTTGCGGATGCTTTGAGCAGAAAAGTCGCAGTGATGGCTCATTTGACGATGCAGAAACCTCTTCAGATTGAGATGCAGAGGTTTGATCTTGAGACTTACCCTCGAGGTAGAGTTCCTCGTCTATCTACCTTGACCATTCAGTCTTCCCTTTTGGACCATATTCGCAGTGGTCAGGCCGCAGATGAGCAGTTGGCACAGTGGAAGAAGAGAGATGAAGCCAAGGGCAGTGTTTTGTATTCAGTCAGCGACGGTATTGTGAGATACCGAGACAGAATATGGGTTCCTAGCAGTGATTCTATCCATGAAGACATCTTATCAGAGGCCCATACGTCCCCGTACTCCATTCACCCTGGGAGTACGAAGATGTACAAAGATCTGCAGCTATTGTATTGGTGGCCAGGGATGAAGAAGGACATCAGGCGTTTTGTATCCGAGTGCCTGACTTGCCAGTTAGTGAAGGCCGAGCATCAGAGACCAGCAGGTTTGCTCAAGCCTCTCCCTATTCCCGAGTGGAAGTGGGAGAATGTTACCATGGATTTTGTGACCGAATTGCCGAAGTCAGCCAGGGGATCGAATGCTATTTGGGTGATTGTAGATCGTCTTACCAAATCAGCGCACTTCTTGCCTATTAAGAGGACTTTCACCATGATTCAGTATGCAGAGCTGTATATCCGAGAGATAGTCCGACTCCATGGTATTCCAGTTTCGATCGTATCCGACAGAGATCCCAGATTCACTTCCTCATTTTGGAAGAGTTTGCATTCGACTTTGGGTACGAAGCTGCTGTTTAGCACAGCTTTCCATCCGCAGACTGATGGACAGTCGGAGCGAGTTATTCAGATTTTGGAGGATCTTCTTCGCGCTTGCATCATTGATTTCTCAGGGAGTTGGGAGTCGAACTTACCATTGGTTGAGTTCACCTATAACAACAGTTTCCAGTCGTCTATAGGTATGGCTCCGTATGAGGCACTGTATGGCCGCAAGTGCAGATCTCCTGTTCATTGGGATGAAGTAGGAGAGAGAGCAGAGTTGGGTCCAGAGATTGTCCAGCAGGCAGCAGAGGTAGTAGTCAAGATCCGTGATAGGATGAGGAATGCTCAGAGCCGACAGAAGAGTTATGCCGATCAGCGGAGGAGAGATTTATAGTTTGCAGTGGGCGATCATGTCTTCGTGAAAGTGGCACCTATGAAGGGTGTCATGAGATTTGGGAAGAAAGGGAAGCTCAGTCCGAGATTCATTGGACCGTTTGAGATCCTTGACAGAGTTGGGACGCTTGCTTATCGTGTGGCTCTTCCGCCGAATCTGGCCAGAGTACACAATGTCTTTCACGTCTACATGCTGAGAAAGTACATGGCGAACCCTTCGCATGTGCTGAATTTCGAGCCGTTGCAGCTTACTCCGAACTTATCTTATGAGGAGAGACCCGTGCAGATCCTAGACAGACAGGAGAAGAAGCTTCGGAACAAGCTGGTTAAGCGAGTCAAAGTCAAATGGCTCAACCATTCAGAGGAGGAAGCTACGTGGGAGTCTGAGCCGGAGATGAGAGAGCGTTACCCCGAGTTATTCGGTGAGTTCTAATTTCGAGGACGAAATTTATTTTAAGGGGGGAAGGATTGTTGAACCCGTAAACCAGTCTACGTTTAAGCCATGCATAATTCTAGATTTCTAAATTTAATTGACTTCATTGCATGATTATTTAAATGCATTTCTTTGAAGTTAATTATTTTATTATTTCAGTTCAGTAGTTTGATTTTTAGCATTTCAGTTATTTCAGTGAGGCCGGACTGGAGTTGGAGTTTTGAGATAGAATTTAAGATCCAGAAAATATTTCCAGAAGTTAATTTAGCTAGCAAGTAAGTTCATTTAAGTTAGAAAGGGAGGTTTGAGGATTTAATTTAATTATTTGAGGTGATTAAGAAATAAGCTCATTTAAGTTGCATAATTAAGGGGTTAGCTCACCAAATTAATTAAAGGATTAGTAAAGTTTTTAAGGGTTATTAATTCACTAGATAATTATTTTTTCCTTCCTTTTATTTAGTGAGTTTCGGCCACCCCCTTAGACTATTAAACAATTCATTTGCCTTGCCACCTTTGACCCTTTCTTGTATTTAATTAGGAAGATAATACTTTGATCTTTCTAGCACCATTTAATGATCTAATTAGCATTATCCTATCCTAGTCTAGCATGTGAAAATCGGCCATCACCATTCTAGAAACACCCAACATAGACTTGATATCAAACAACCATTCAAAATTCAAATTTAGGAGACTTAGTCTTGATATCTTTCCTTATATCTTGCACCTATCCCCCTCACTCCCATAACCACTTATCTCCCCTCCCTCACCACCGAAATACCTCATCATTCAGATCCATTTTCAGTGTAGAAATGTCGTGAGTTCATAGCCTAAGAGTAGAGAGAAAAATCGAGAGCAAGAATCAAGAGAAACGTTCCACTCCTCCGTGCCGCGTCGTCGTCGTTTCGTTTGTTTTCTTTCGAAACGAAACCAGGCATGTCTAGATTCTTTCAAGCCTCAATCAAGTCATATTATCATTTATTTTTCAGTACATTATCATGTTTATTCAAGCAAAAATCGAGATCCATGTCAAAACTTTTGAAAACAACACATGCAGAATTTTTGATATTTCTTGGCAAGCTTCACGTTTTTCTTGGTTTTTGAGTTACAGGTGATTGGTTCGACTCCAGGCTCCCAAGGCGACTTATATACATGTAATAGGATGCATTAGGACCACATTTGTCCATCGGTTTCAGCCCATGCTCGCTGGAAAGCAAGAAATGACAGCAACACCATTTGTGTCCCTTTTTGAGTTCAAAAATTCAGTTTGGTTGTCAAGGAGGAAGGATCTGATCTTGGCTGCCCTAGGGGCCTATAGCCATGGTTAGATCACTTCTCTAGCATGTCTAAGACGTGACTAAGTCGCCCTTTTGGTGGCTTGGTCCATGGCTCATCGGTTTTTAAATAATCAACAAGAACAACCCCTATATCCCTTCGGCCCCTTCCATTTTTCAGCATATGGTTTCGTTTCTTTTGTTGCTTGGTATTGATCTTGTTTGGCCTATGGCCCTTAGCCACGGTTCATATCATGCTCCTAGATGTCTAGATCGGGCCATGGTCAATCAAATGGCCACTGGAACGACGCAAGACATTGATCTAGGCAAAACACTACACACGCATGCACGTTGGTTCTCGGTTGGAGTTTCGGTTGAGTTTTGGTGTGACGCGGATTGTGGCTGGCCTAGGGCCCTTAGCCATGGTTCAAATCACTCATTGGGATGTTGGTAAGAGTCTCTGGTCGGTGGTTCATGCCCCAATGGCCGGTAGTCTCGAAAACAACACAAGTTACACGATTGTACAGTTGCTGGAAAATTACAGCAAGTTGCTGTGTCGGTTTGGTGGCTCGTTCGAGTTCTTGGTTGGCTTTTAGCCCATGGCCTTGGACTGGACAGTGCCTCATTGAGTTAGGAAGGTCATGTTTTTGACCGTTTGTCATTTGGATCATTTTTGAGGTCGTACGAGAATTTACGGTGCGATGTGCCAAATTGACTCTCGAAAGAGTGTTTCGTGTTTTGGCCTCCATTCCACCTTGATTTCGACCCTATCATTTTAGGAGCATTATTTTATGATTTTTCAGCGTATTTTAATCATGACTATACGTCGGTTTGGTGTCGGTTCGGGTTGGCTCGGAGTCATGATTAAATGCGAAGTCATTAGGCGTCATAGTCGCATCTTTTGAACGTAAATTACATAGTTGGTCAAGTTTAAGCTATTGCATATTTTTCATAGCACTGTTAGGTTGCAGCGAGCCTGGGGACGATCCAATCCAATCCAGTTGGTAAAATTACAGGATTTTTCATTACGTCAGTTAATTATATTATGTGCATGAAAACAGAAAATGATTATTTTTGAGATTTATGCGATATGGCTTGTGGTTCATTCACTATGTGGGAGTGTTATTTTATACGGTCGCCAGTGACCGATCAGTTCAGTATGGTACCACCCGGTCGCCAGTGACCGGCCAGCTCAGTTCAGTTTCAGCCTCCCCGGTAGCCAGCTACCGATCAGTTCAGGTTAGTGCAGTGGCCACAGGCGTAAAACATAATCTCAACAGAAAATTTTACCAGTTACTTCAGTACAGGCTCCAAGGAGCAAACATTTTTTTTACTGTGATTTTCAGTTCAGTTATGCACGTATTATAATTGCTCAGTACAGACTATTTTCAGCATGCCTCAGGACAGGATATGTTAATGCCTCAGGACAGGATATGTTAACTCATGCATATTTTAAATTCAGATTTTTACTCGTTACCTGCGATATATGCATGCTGAGTCTTTAGGCTCACTAGACTTGATTGTTTTAGGTACTGATGAGGCCAGGGCCGAGGGCGGGGACCAGTGAACAAGCTTGGGTCGGCAGTAGTGGCACCCGAGGACCTCAGAGCAGCAGTTGTAATTTTATTCCGCAAACATTTTATCAGTCGTTGGATATTTTTAAATTGTGATTTTTGGCAAAATTTATTTCCTTCCGCTGCAATATTTTGAAATATTGAACTTGATTCACCAGAGATTTTATGAATGAGGCCATTTAAGTTCTTTTAAAAAGAAAATTTTTAATTTTCCGCAAATTTTCAAGCAAGAAGTTTTAGGGCACTTTACAGTTGGTATCAGAGCGGTGGTTCTGTATAGGGTTCACTACTACTGACCGCGAGAAGCTCACGAAGCCACGTCTTCGGTTTGTAAGTTTTTCAGTTCAGCATTTTGTTCAGCATTTCAGTTAAAGCATGAATTATTTTGTCAGCATGCTTCCAGATTTTCAGTACTTCAGTGTTCATTTAAAATAAATTATGGAATTATGCATGTTAGTTACGTATGGGTTATGTTGGAACAGTATGCCCCCTAGACGCATTTTAGAGCGCAACAGAGAGGAGGAGCCTCGCCGAGAGGACAGAGAGGAGCATATACAGGAGGGAGACCTACCACCTCCTCAACCACCCCCACCGGACATGAGTGCCCAGATGTTAGCTGGGATGGCACAGTTCTTCGCACAGTTTGCGGGGAACAATGCCGCAGCCGTAGCCGCAGCCGCAGCCGCAGCCAGGCCGACAGGGCCCGAGGCTGTTTATGAGCGATTCATGAAGATGCGCCCGAAGGAATTCTCTGGGACATCTGACCCCATGGTTGCCGAGGGATGGATCAAATCCCTCGAGGTCATCTTTGAGTTTATGGAGCTGGGAGACGCAGACCGAGTCCGATGTGCCACCTACCTGTTCACTGGAGACGCCCGCTTATGGTTGGAAGGAGCTTCGGTAGCCCTGACCTTGGCTACACTTTCATGGACCCGCTTTACGGAAGTTTTCTACTCCAAGTATTTTTCTGAGGAGGTTCGCACCAGGCTGACCACCGAGTTCATGAGTCTGAGATAGGGGGATATGACGGTTACGGAGTTTATCCGTAAGTTCGAGAGGGGCTGTCACTTTGTGTCCCTGATCGCGAATGATGCTAGAGCCAAGCTGATGCACTTCCTGGTGGGTTTACGGCCGATCTTGCGCCGGGATGTTAGGGTATCTTACCCTGCTACTTATGAGATTGCTGTCTCCAAAGCCCTAGCCGCAGAGCAGGATCTGCGGGATATCGAGAGGGATCGCCAGGGCAAGCGCCTAGTCCAGGCACCGCACCGCCCTCCTCCTCATCAGCATCAACACCAGAACAAGAGGCCTTTTCATGGACCGCCTAGAAACAGAGGCCAGCAACAGCAGCGGGGACGCCCAGCCCCGAGGACTTATGAGCACCCAGTCTTTCCCAAGTGCTCACGTCGCCATCCTGGAGCATGTATGGCTGGCTCAAGAAAGTGTTTTAAGTGTGGCAGTCCAGACCACATGTTGCTGCAGTGCCCTCAGAGGAATCTGCCTACCCAAGGCAGAGTCTTTGCTCTCCATGCCGCGGAAACAAACCCGGAGACTATGTTGTTGACAGGTACCTTTAAACTTTAAGTTATTATTTGAACTTTCGTGTTTTGGGAATAAGGATTAAGATTGAACTTAGAACCGTGATAGGATTGCATGCTCTACTCAGTATTAGTTTGGGGATTTAAGTTAGAAGAACTTTGACTTTAGCTTGTCTATAAGTTTAGTTCTTGTAGCTACTGGATTCAACTTAGAGCTCCGTTCTTTCAGGGAGAATTTTTATATCTGGTTCCGCTACCAAGGCCTTGATAGATTCAGGGGCCACTCACTCGTTTATTTCGGAGGTCTTTGCAAACTTTCTCAAGATCCAGACCATTGGGCTAGATACAGCCTTTTCAGTAGTGTTGCCGTCAGGCGAGGAGATGGCAGCCACCAATGTTATATGAGATATAGAACTTGAGCTGCACGGTAATCTTGTTTATGCGGCTCTGATTGTGCTACCGATGCCGGAATTTGACATCATCCTAGGGATGGACTGGCTATTGAGGAACAGAGTGTTGATAGACTTCCAGCGGAGATCCGTTCTTGTCCGACCGCCTGGAATGGAGCAGTTCTTATTTGAGCCGGACAGGTACTTTCCTTTACCGCGCATTATTCCTTATGTTCAGGCTAGGAAACTCATGCATAGAGGGTGTCGGGCATTTCTAGCGACCTTTTTATCTGTCCCCGAGGAACCCAGCCAGTCAGCCTCAGATGTTCCGATTGTCAGAGATTTCTTAGACGTTTTTCCCGAAGACGTCTCTGGTATGCCACCCGAGAGAGAGGTGGAGTTTTCCATTGAGCTTATGCCAGGCACGGCTCCGATATCCAAAGCGCCGTACCGACTAGCACCGACAGAGATGGCAGAGCTTAAGAAGCAGATTCAGGAACTTCTCGACAAGGAGTTCATTCGCCCGAGCTTTTCTCCATGGGGCGCGCCGGTCTTATTTGTGAAAAAGAAGGATGGCACGATGAGGCTTTGCATTGACTACCGGGAGTTGAACAGGGTCACAGTGAAGAATAAATACCCACTGCCGAGGATTGAGGATCTGTTTGACCAGTTGCAGGGAGCTTCGATTTTCTCCAAGATAGATCTGCGTTCCGGTTATCACCAGTTGAGGGTGAGAGATGCTGATGTTTCGAAGACAGCTTTCAGGACTCGTTATGGTCACTACGAGTTCCTTGTGATGCCGTTCGGTCTGACGAATGCGCCAGCGATCTTCATGGATCTAATGAATCGCGTATTTCAGCCGTACCTCGACCAGTTTGTGATAGTGTTCATAGATGACATTCTCGTCTACTCCAAGAGTCGGGAGGAGCACAGCAGACATCTGACCACAGTGTTGCAGACATTGCAGAAGCACAAACTATTCGCAAAGTTCAGTAAGTGCGAATTCTGGTTAGAGAAGGTGGCGTTCTTGGGCCACATTGTTTCTAGCAGTGGCATTGAGGTAGACCCGGCGAAAGTCGTTGCAGTCAGAGATTGGGTTGTGCCTCAGAATGCATCCGAGATCCGCAGTTTTCTTGGGCTAGCAGGATATTACAGGAAGTTCATTCAGGGGTTCTCATCCATTGCCGTTCCACTCACAGCACTGACCAAGAAAAATGTGAAGTTTGTGTGGAGCGAGGAGTGTCAGAAGAGTTTCGATACTTTGAAGCAAGTTCTTATCTCAGCACCCGTTTTGGCTGTACCGTCAGGATCCGGTGAGTTTGTCCTTTATACCGATGCTTCGAAGCTTGGTTTAGGTGCAGTTCTGATGCAGCATGGGAGAGTGATAGCGTATGCTTCTCGACAGCTGAAAATCCACGAGAAGAATTACCCTACCCATGATCTGGAGTTAGCGGCCGTAGTTTTTGCTTTGAAGATTTGGAGGCACTATCTGTATAGAGAGAAGTGTCAGATCTTTACCGACCACAAGAGCCTCAAGTATTTCTTTACGCAGAAGGAGCTGAACATGCGTCAGAGTCGTTGGTTGGAGCTTGTGAAAGACTACGATTGTGACATTAGCTACCACCCGGGTAAAGCTAATGTAGTTGCGGATGCTTTGAGCAGAAAAGTCGCAGTGATGGCTCATTTGACGATGCCGAAACCTCTTCAGATTGAGATGCAGAGGTTTGATCTTGAGACTTACCCTCGAGGTAGAGTTCCTCGTCTATCTACCTTGACCATTCAGTCTTCCCTTTTGGACCGTATTCGCAGTGGTCAGGCCGCAGATGAGCAGTTGGCACAGTGGAAGAAGAGAGATGAAGCCAAGGGCAGTGTTTTGTATTCAGTCAGCGACGGTATTGTGAGATACCGAGACAGGATATGGGTTCCTAGCAGTTATTATATCCGAGCAGACATCTTATCAGAGGCCCATACGTCCCCGTACTCCATTCACCCTGGGAGTACGAATATGTACAAAGATCTGCAGCTATTGTATTGGTGGCCAGGGATGAAGAAGGACATCAGGCGTTTTGTATCCGAGTGCCTGACTTGCCAGTTAGTGAAGGCCGAGCATCAGAGACCAGCAGGTTTGCTCAAGCCTCTCCCTATTCCCGAGTGGAAGTGGGAGAATGTTACCATGGATTTTGTGACCGGATTGCCGAAGTCAGCCAGGGGATCGAATGCTATTTGGGTGATTGTAGATCGTCTTACCAAATCAGCGCACTTCTTGCCTATTAAGAGGACTTTCACCATGATTCAGTATGCAGAGCTGTATATCCGAGAGATAGTCCGACTCCATGGTATTCCAGTTTCGATCGTATCCGACAGAGATCCCAGATTCACTTCCTCATTTTGGAAGAGTTTGCATTCGACTTTGGGTACGAAGCTGCTGTTTAGCACAGCTTTCCATCCGCAGACTGATGGACAGTCGGAGCGAGTTATTCAGATTTTGGAGGATCTTCTTCGCGCTTGCATCATTGATTTCTCAGGGAGTTGGGAGTCGAACTTACCATTGGTTGAGTTCACCTATAACAACAGTTTCCAGTTGTCTATAGGTATGGCTCCGTATGAGGCACTGTATGGCCGCAAGTGCAGATCTCCTGTTCATTGGGATGAAGTAGGAGAGAGAGCAGAGTTGGGTCCAGAGATTGTCCAGCAGGAAGCAGAGGTAGTAGTCAAGATCCGTGATAGGATGAGGAATGCTCAGAGCCGACAGAACAGTTATGCCGATCAGCGGAGGAGAGATTTAGAGTTTGCAGTGGGCGATCATGTCTTCGTGAAAGTGGCACCTATGAAGGGTGTCATGAGATTTGGGAAGAAAGGGAAGCTCAGTCCGAGATTCATTGGACCGTTTGAGATCCTTGACAGAGTTGGGACGCTTGCTTATCGTGTGGCTCTTCCGCCGAATCTGGCCAGAGTACACAATGTCTTTCACGTCTCCAGGCTGAGAAAGTACATGGCGAACCCTTCGCATGTGCTGAATTTCGAGCCGTTGCAGCTTACTCCAAACTTATCTTATGAGGAGAGACCCGTGCAGATCCTAGACAGACAGGAGAAGAAGCTTCGGAACAAGCTGGTTAAGCGAGTCAAAGTCAAATGGCTCAACCATTCAGAGGAGGAAGCTACGTGGGAGTCTGAGCCGGAGATGAGAGAGCGTTACCCCGAGTTATTCGGTGAGTTCTAATTTCGAGGACGAAATTTATTTTAAGGGGGGAAGGATTGTTGAACCCGTAAACCAGTCTACGTTTAAGCCATGCATAATTCTAGATTTCTAAATTTAATTGACTTCATTGCATGATTATTTAAATGCATTTCTTTGAAGTTAATTATTTTATTATTTCAGTTCAGTAGTTTGATTTTTAGCATTTCAGTTATTTCAGTGAGGCCGGACTGGAGTTGGAGTTTTGAGATAGAATTTAAGATCCAGAAAATATTTCCAGAAGTTAATTTAGCTATCAAGTAAGTTCATTTAAGTTAGAAAGGGAGGTTTGAGGATTTAATTTAATTATTTGAGGTGATTAAGAAATAAGCTCATTTAAGTTGCATAATTAAGGGGTTAGCTCACCAAATTAATTAAAGGATTAGTAAAGTTTTTAAGGGTTATTAATTCACTAGATAATTATTTTTTCCTTCCTTTTATTTAGTGAGTTTCGGCCACCCCCTTAGACTATTAAACAATTCATTTGCCTTGCCACCTTTGACCCTTTCTTGTATTTAATTAGGAAGATAATACTTTGATCTTTCTAGCACCATTTAATGATATAATTAGCATTATCCTATCCTAGTCTAGCATGTGAAAATCGGCCATCACCATTCTAGAAACACCCAACATAGACTTGATATCAAACAACCATTCAAAATTCAAATTTAGGAGACTTAGTCTTGATATCTTTCCTTATATCTTGCACCTATCCCCCTCATGCCCATAACCACTTATCTCCCCTCCCCCACCACCGAAATACCTCATCATTCAGATCCATTTTCAGTGTAGAAAAGTCGTGAGTTCATAGCCTAAGAGTAGAGAGAAAAATCGAGAGCAAGAATCAAAAGAAACGTTCCACTCCTCCGTGCCGCGTCGTCGTCGTTTCGTTCGTTTTCTTTCGAAACGAAACCAGGCATGTCTAGATTATTTCAAACCTCAATCAAGTCATATAATCATTTATTTTTCAGTACATGATCATGTTTATTCAAGCAAAAATCGAGATCCATGTCAAAACTTTTGAAAACAACACATGCAGAATTTTTGATATTTCTTGGCAAGCTTCACGTTTTTCTTGGTTTGTGAGTTACAGGTGATTGGTTCGACTCCAGGCTCCCAAGGCCACTTATATACATGTAATAGGATGCATTAGGACCACATTTGTCCATCGGTTTCGGCCCATGCTCGCCGGAAAGCAAGAAATGACAGCAACACCATTTGTGTCCCTTTTGAGTTCAAAAATTCAGTTTGGTTGTCAAGGAGGAAGGATCTGATCTTGGCTGCCCTAGGGGCCTATAGCCATGGTTAAATCACTTCCCTAGCATGTCTAAGACGTGACTAAGTCGCCCTTTTGGTGGCTTGGTCCATGGCTCATCGGTTTTTAAATAATCAACAAGAACAACCCCTATATCCCTTCGGCCCCTTCCATTTTTCAGCATATGGTTTCGTTTCTTTTGTTGCTTGGTATGGATCTTGGTTGGCCTATGGCCCTTAGCCACGGTTCATATCATGCTCCTAGATGTCTAGATCGGGCCATGGTCAATCAAATGGCCACTGGAACGACGCAAGACATCGATCTAGGCAAAACACTACACACGCATGCACGTTGGTTCTCGGTTGGAGTTTCGGTTGAGTTTTGGTGTGACGCGGATTGTGGCTGGCCTAGGGCCCTTAGCCATGGTTCAAATCACTCCTTGGGATGTTGGTAAGAGTCTCTGGTCGGTGGTTCATGCCCCAATGGCCGGTAGTCTCGAAAACAACACAAGTTACACGATTGTACAGTTGCTGGAAAATTACAGCAAGTTGCTGTGTCGGTTTGGTGGCTCGTTCGAGTTCTTGATTGGATTTTAGCCCATGGCCTTGGACTGGACAGTGCCTCATTGAGTTAGGAAGGTCATGTTTTCGACCGTTCGTCATTTGGATCATTTTTGAGGTCGTACGAGAATTTACGGTGCGATGTGCCAAATTGACTCTCGAAAGAGCGTTTCGTGTTTTGGCCTCCATTCCACCTAGATTTCGACCCTATCATTTTAGGATCATTATTTTATGATTTTTCAGCGTATTTTAATCATGAATATACGTCGGTTCGGTGTCGGTTCGGGTTGGCTCGGAGTCATGATTAAATGCGAAGTCATTAGGCGTCATAGTCGCATCTTTTGAACGTAAATTACATAGTTGGTCAAGTTTAAGCTATTGCATATTTTTCATAGCACAGTTAGGTTGCAGCGAGCCTGGGGACGATCCAATCCAATCCAGTTGGTAAAATTACAGGATTTTTCATTACGTCAGTTAATTATATTACGTGCATGAAAACAGAAAATGATTATTTTTGAGATTTATGCGATATGGCTTGTGGTTCATTCACTATGTGGGAGTGTTATTTTATACGGTCGCCAGTGACCGATCAGTTCAGTATGGTACCACCCGGTCGCTAGTGACCGGCCAGCTCAGTTCAGTTTCAGCCTCCCCGGTAGCCAGCTACCGATCAGTTCAGCTTAGTGCAGTGGCCACAGGCGTAAAACATAATCTCAACAGAAAATTTTACCAGTTATTTCAGTACAGGCTCCAAGGAGCAAACATTTTTTTTACTGTGATTTTCAGTTCAGTTATGCACGTATTATAATTGCTCAGTACAGACTATTTTCAGCATGCCTCAGGACAGGATATGTTAATGCCTCAGGACAGGATATGTTAACTCATGCATATTTTAAATTCAGATTTTTACTCGTTACCTGCAATATATGCATGCTGAGTCTTTAGGCTCACTAGACTTGATTGTTGTAGGTACTGATGAGGCCAGGGCCGAGGGCGGGGACCAGTGAGCCAGCTTGGGTCGGCAGTAGTGGCACCCGAGGACCTCAGAGCAGCAGTTGTAATTTTATTCCGCAAATATTTTATTAGTCGTTGGATATTTTTAAATTGTGATTTTTGGCAAACTTTATTTCCTTCCGCTGCAATATTTTGAAATATTGAACTTGATTCACCAGTGATTTTATGAATGAGGACATTTAAGTTCTTTTAAAAAGAAAATTTTTAATTTTCCGCAAATTTTCAAGCAAGAAGTTATAGGGCACTTTACAAGACCTGTTACATCTTATTCAACCGGGATCCCTAGAATTAGATATGAATTGAGTCAAAGATATGAGTTGAATTACATTGCTTGACTTATTCTGATTATGTTTTATAGTCTATAAGATTTATTGTTGTTGATTACATCCATGATAGTATGTTCATTATTTATATTGTGTATATGCATGTATACATGTTTTATACTGGGATTTGTTCTCACCGGAGTTTTCGGTTGTCGTTGTGTCTGTATGTGTGCATAACGACAGGTGGGACAGGATCTGGGTCGCGACAGAGATGAGAGATCGAGATAGCGTGGAGATTACGGGCATAGAAGAAGACTATTAGTGGTTTCTTACTAGACATGTACTGCGTGTGGTGTGTAGTTAGTATTGAACACTAGTTTGTATACCTTTGAAATGAAACAAGACATGTATTTATGTTTTTTGAAATAAAAGAGAGAAATTTATTGTGCTTGATTTATATACATTTGATTTAATGTTAAAAGAAAAATTTTGACCCACATTTTCTAGCAAATATCCAATTAATCCCAAAAAGAATTGAGTTAGAGCCCGGGTCCCCAAACTATGAGTTCACGATAATATCTTTTGGCTTGACCAATGCTCCAGCAACATTCATAGAACTCATGAACAGAGTGTTCAAGAAAATTTCTCGACAAGTTTGTGGTAGCATTTATTGATGACATTCTTGCATATTCAACAAGTTAGTAAGACCGCAAGGAAGATCTTCGTCTTGCTCTACCGATGCTCGGAGGAAAATAAATAAATACTAAATTTAAGAAATGTGAATTATGATTAAAAAATTGTCACATTCTTCGGTCATATAATCTCTGAAATGGGCATATCAGTGGATCACCAATAAGGTGGAGGCAATCATAGAATGGCCTTGATCGAATACTGGAATAGAAATTTGAAGTTTTGGGATTAGTTGGCTATTAAGAAAATGTGTTGAAGGATTTTCTTCCGCTCACCAAGCTCACTCAGAAGAACTCTAAATTCAATTAGAGAGAAGAATGTGAGAAGAGTTTTTAGATCTTGAAAAAGAAATTCGTTTCTACGCTAGTATTAGTACTTCCCGAAGAAGGCAAGAATTTCACAATTTACAATGATGCATCAAAAGAGGATTGTGATGTGTTCTCATTCAAGAGGGCAAGTAATTGCCTATGCATCGATGAAATTAAAACCATGTGAGAAAAATTATTCAACACATGACAGTGAATTAGTCACAATTATATTTGAGCCAAAGATCCAGAGAATCAATTTCTTTAGTGTCAAATGTGTGAAATTTATCGATCATCAAAGCCTCAAATACTGTTGACACAAAAAAAGAATTAAACATGAGGCAAAGACGGTGGATCGAACTATTGAAGATATTTTAGGGCGTGTGCCATAGACCTCGGAGGAATTAAATAAACACCCCCTTGATTGAATTTGCCGATAACAATAATTATCATGGAAGTATTGAAATCAGAGAGAAAGCTATCATGGTACTTGAATTGTTGATAAAGTAGCTATTATCAAGGAAAAACGCAAGGCAGCTCATGATCTACAAAAGAGCTGGACTGATTTAAGGTGAAAACCATTAGAGTTTGAAATCGGTGAGAAAGCTTACGATAAAGTTTTCCCTATGAAAAGAGTGGTTCGATTCAGCAAATCTAGAAAGCTAAAGGTATGTCGGACCCTTCGAAATAATGGGAAAAGTGGGAAACCTAGCTTATCGGCTGGCTTTACCACTAGGCATGTCAAGGATTGACAACTTCTTCCACGTCTCACAGCTAAGGAAGTATGTCTCAGATCCAAATCAGAATCTTAAAGTTACATCCCTAATAAACGAAGGGAAGAAGTCCCTATTCGAATAGTGGACACAAAAGACCAAGTGCTGAGAAGCTAAACAATTTTATATGTAAAGATACACTGGTCAAATCATATGGAACGAGAAGCAACTTGGGAATTTGAAGAACGTATGCGCACTCAGCACCTCACCTCTTTAAAGATTTATCTAACTCAAGTTTAGAGGACGAAACTTCCAATAAGGAGGGTGGGATGTGAGAACCCGGATTTTTCGAAGCAAAGCACCTCAAAAAGCTCAGGAAGTAGCTCAAAAAGAAGCCGAGGCAATGTAAAACCTTGAGAATTGAGGGTACGTCACTCGGAAGAGGAAACCCTTAACTCACAAGCTAAAACCCTCAGCTCTAGGAAGCTCCAAGATTCTTGGAAAAGAAACCCTCAGCTCATAAGCTAAAACCCTCAGCTCAAGGAAGCTCATTGATTGTCGATGAGGAAATCCCTAGCTCATAAATTCAACATCCTAGCTCAAAGAAGGTCATCCTTTCTTGTCCTAAAAGAACCAAAATGGAGATAGGAGAAGAGCTAAAGGATTGGACAAATTTAATGTGCAAGAAATGACCTTTGAGTTAACCAAGAAGAGGAGCTAAAGGACAAAAAGGTTTGGACAAACTTATTGTGCAAGAGATGACCATTGAGTTAATCAAGGAAGGAGCTAAGGGGGAGAGCTGAAGGACTAAGACATATTGATGATGCAAGAAATGACCCTATAGAAAACCAAGGTGACTCTTGAAGCATGCATGGGATTTTGGACTACAATTATGACTAGTCTTGGATTTGAGGAATGCATGGAATTTTGAGACTACAATTATTACTTTCTTGGACATCAAGATTTCGGCCATGAGGTATCTTGAGGGGCAAAAATTACTCTATAAATAGCACTCAATGGTTGAAGGAAAAATGCTTCCAAAACCCAACCAAAATTTCGGCCCTTCCCCTCACTCTCCAAGAATTCGGCCATGCAAGCAAGGAAGGAAGAAGGGAAGTTCGTGAAGTCCAGTACAAGAACCTTGCGTCGAAGTGCTGCTCGATCAAAAACAGCATTCGTTAAAGTTACGCCGAAGTGCTGCCCGATTTTTGAAAAGACGTGTTGTATAAAAATCTGCAAATACACTAAGTGGGCTTTTGTTATATATTCGTTTGTATTTTTAAACTTGAATATATATTATGACATGCATGATTGTGTGTCTCCATTTTCGAAAAAATGAAGTTTGTCCGTTTAAAATTTCGATCGATTATATGCTCAGTCTGTTATTCGAAATTCTTTGGTTCCGCTGAATCCGTCTGAAACTCTGATATCTGAAAACTCTGATATGTTCTGTCTGGTAAAATCTGAATCTGTGTTGCACTGTTACGATTCGAATTTGAAATGGGACGAGAATTGTGATTCTGTCTGGCCCCCATTGGTGGGTATAAAACAATGTTCTGTCCTGGCCCCCATTGGTAGGTATAAAATCATTTCTGTCTGGCCCCCATCGGTGGGTATAAAACCGTGTTCTGGCCTCACCCCTTAGAGGACTAACATATTGGGGACAATTTGACCATGGAAATGAGATGAGTAACAGTGTTCTGTCTGTTCTGATATGTTCTGTCCTGAATTGAGTTAATCGGTTTCTGAATCGTTCTGAATCATCTGATGAATTCTATCATTTATTCGATTTGTCTGTGTCCTGATAAGTTAAGAATATTAAGTTTTGAAAGTCTGTTAAAAGAATGTTTTAAGAAAACTAAGTTCTATATGTATCTTTGGAATCGATAGACCCCCACTTGCTGAGTGTTTTCCAAAACACTCACCCCTTACAAATTTCAGATAAAAATGAGGAGCAACTGGATGAGGAAGAGCAAGATGCCTTCTGGGGTTGGTGAACCGGAGAACAAGATCAGAACTCAAGATTTTGCTTTTCTTTCGTTTCCGCTATTTGAAACTCTGATGTATTTTATTCCATTGTCATTGTAAGACAATACTTTATTTATGAAAAAGACTGGTTTGATTTGATACGAGGCTTTATTGTTTTCAATTTAATTGTTCAACAATCCCGGATGTCACCGATGCTTCGGACTCGGGGCGTGACAAAATCTACCTGGCAATGATCAGCAAAGTCAAAGAAGACTACTCCAAAGTTGGAAAAAATTCCAGTCGTCCAAGAATTTCCAGATGTTTCTCCCGAGGAATTACCGGATGCGATACCCGATAGAGAAGTGGAGTTTGAAATCAATTTGGTCTTTGGTGCTACACCAATTTCAAAGGCACCACACCGAATGGCTCCAGCCGAATTAAAAGAGTTAAAGGAGCAACTGCAGGAGTTATTGGATAAGAAACAAATCCGACCCGAGTACATCCCCATGGGGAGCCCTAGTCCTGTTTGTAAAAAAAAAAAGACGGAAGCATTTGGCTATGCATTGATTATAGAGAGTTAAACAAAATCACAATAAAGAATAAATACCCACTCCCAAGAATTGATGATCTTTTCAATGAGCTAAAAAGAGCCAAAATATTCTCAAAATTGGATCTAAGATCAGGTTACCATCAGCTAAAAGTCAAAGCAGAGGATATTCCTAAAACGGCTTTTAGGACAAGATATGGACACTACGAATTCACGGTTGTAGGACCAAGTGCTTACCGCTTTACAAAAAGCTATAACTAGTGGTAATGGTACAACTCAAATCTTCTAAACCGCATAGCAGCTCAAGCACCACGGTTCGATTGTTCTACCAAGCAGAGACAATTATTGTACCCAACATCTCTCTCCCAATAATTGCACTCTTTGCAATCAATGAGAACCCGTGACCTTGGCTTTAATACCAATTGTAGGACCGAGCGCTTTCTGCTTTACCATCGTTCAATTACCGAACTGATTGCACGAAAACAACAATCAGTTAGGAATGAGCAGGTGCGGTACTTTGGCCATATCTCTCAGCTCAATTATTGGAATGAAGCGATTTAGTATGCGTTACAAAGATAAGATGATTATCTACAAATCATCTTCAGTAGTCAAAGTCTGAATCGAAGCTTAAGATGCTGATAAATGACGATGAAGCTACTGGTTCTGCACAAACTGAAATCAGCTAGGATGATTTCAACACACCAGCTGAACCGAACTGAACCAGCTGCTGACCAGCAGCAGCTGACCAACTGAATTGAACTGAACCAGACACTCTGAAACTGATCCAAACCAGCTGAACTGAACTGAACCGAACCAGGCCAACCAAACCAGCAGCTGACCAACTTAACTGAACTGAACTAGCTGCTGACCAGTTGAACTGAACGACCAGTTGAGTTGATCAGAGTTGACCAGTCGGGAAAAATTCCAGCAAGACGAATTTTACCGTTGCAATCTCAGAAACAGTACAAAAACTTTCAAAATAGTTATATTCTTGTGTCTAACGTATATATCATTGTTGGGGCTAATAAATACAAAATCTAGAAGATAAACAAGAGCTTTTGAAGAGGATTCGAAGCATGGGCTGTTAGCATGAAGAAATCAGCTAGTTGAGAGCACAAGCACTTGTGTGATGATACATTTGAGATGTACACTGTAAAGGATAAATTCCTCACACACAATCACTCACACATATACAAGAGAGTTGAACTTTAAATATTAGTTGAGTGAATATTTACACAAAGACGTAAAACATTGTGTTTGTAGTCTTTGCATATGAGACATTAAACAATATGCTGATTGTGAGGTGCTGCCTACAATCTTGAGTGCTAGATGTTCAGTTAGGCAGTAGCGTAAGTCCTAGCTGAATGGGTTTGTACAAAGAGTTGTATAAATCAAAGTCTTCTAGTGAATCCTTCCTAAGGGGAAGAATGGGTGATGTAGGAGCATTTGAAGTTTACGAACATCCATAAACAAATTTGTGTCTATTTGTTTATTGCATTCACTTATCAATTTAATAGTTTTAAAGATGCATTGTTGAAGCATTTTATGTGTTCTTCAAGTAACAAAATATTGCATTCAAAGTGTTTGATAAAATATTTTTACTCATTCAACTTGCATATATTTTAAATTCTTTACAAAATATTTAATCGGTTTCTACGAAGGATTATTTCGAGTGTCTTCCGCTTGGTTTGAACACAAAACTCGATTTAATTCGTTGGTGTTCAATATTTCAAGAACCGAGCTATTGTATCTCCACAATTACCCCCATAACCGATCCCATCAATTGGTATCAGAGTTAAGGTCACGGATTCGATTCTCATTGATTGCAAAGAGTGCAATTATTGGGAGATATATTGTTGGGTGCAATAATTGTCCTAGCTTGGTAGAGCGATCAAATCGTAGTGCTTGAGCTGCTGTGCGGTTTAAAAGATTTTAGTTGCACCATTACCACTAGCTATAACTTTTGGTAAAGCGGTTCACTCGGTCCTACAACGGTAATGCCTTTTGGTCTAACAAATGCTCCTGCAGCATTCATGGACCTTATGAACCGAGTATTCAAGCCATACCTTGATAAGCTTGTGGTAGTTTTCATAGTTGATATCCTTGTGTACTCACCAAGTGAAGAAAACCATCGAGAACATCTACGTCTCACCTTACAGACACTACGTGAAAAGGAAATCTATGCCAAATTCAAAAAGTGTGATTTTTGGCTAAAAAGTGTTGCGTTCTTAGGCCATATAATCTCTGAATTAGGAGTATGAGTAGACCCTAAGAAAGTAGAGGCAATCAAGGACTGGCATCGACCGAAGACTGTAACTGAAATAAGAAGTTTTCTGGGTTTAGTTGGCTACTATAGAAAATTTGTGGAAAGATTTTCTTCGATATCCATTCCTCTTACAAAAATCACTCAGAAGAATTCAAAGTTCATTTGGAATGAAGCATGTGAGAAAAGTTTTGAAACCCTTAAAACGAAACTCGCATCTACACCAGTACTAGTTCTTCCCGATGATGGCAAGAACTTCACAATATATAGTGACGCTTCAAAGGGAGGATTAGGGTGTGTGCTTATGCAAGAAGGTCAGGTAATTGCCTATGCATCAAGACAATTAAAACCTTATGAGCAAAATTACCCAACTCATGATCTTGAATTAGCAGCAATCGTATTTGCGCTAAAGATCTGAAGAAATTACCTTTATGGGATAAGATGCGAAGTATTTACTGATCACCAGAGCCTCAAATACATATTTACCCAAAAAGAACTAAACATGAGGCAAAGAAGGTGGATTGAACTTCTAAAAGATTATGATTTATCAATCAATTACCATCGGCGTAAGGCAAATAAAGTAGCAGATGCTTTGAGCTGGATGAACATTGGGAAAATAAACTTATCTTCTCTATCAGCACAACCATGACTTAGAGAATCAATCAAACTAAAACAAAGCCAAGATTCCTCTATCACAAAGATTAAAGAACAAATTCAAGAAGGAAAGACCTCAGAATTTCAGATTGATAAGAGTGGTGTTCTCTAGATGGAAGGATGGTTGTGTGTTCCAGACATCGATGGGATTCGGGAGGAAGTAATGGCCGAAGCTCATAAATCAAAATTTTCAGTCCATCCTAGAAGAACTAAGATGTACCGAGATCTAAAAAATAATTACTAGAGGAATGGAATGAAGAAAGACGTAGCTATCTTTGTTTCCAAGTGTTTAACCTGTCAACAATCAACGGCTTGAAGGACTCCTACAACCATTAGAAATAAAAAAGTGGAAGTGGAATAACATCTCCATGGACTTCGTAGTAGTATTACCAAAATCGAAACAAAGTCACGATGTGATTTGGGTAATCATTGACACTCACCAAATCGGCACATTTCATACCGGTTCGAATGAATTACAACCTTGATAAATTATACAACCTGTATATCAATAACATAGTGAGATTACACGGTGTCCCGGCAAGTACATTATCTGACAGAGATCCAAGATTTGTATTACGATTTTGGAAAAGTTTTCAAAAAGCTACCGAAGTCACTCTCAGCATGGCCTATCATCCACATACTGATGGCCAAACAAAAAGGACAATTCAAACCCTCGAGGACATGTTGAGGGCATGTGCTCTGGATTTTCATGAAAATTGGGATGAATAATTACCCCTGATAGAGTTTGCTTATAATAACAGTTATAACAGCAGTATTGAAATGGCTCCATATGAGGCGTTGTATGGTCGAAAGTGTAGATCAACTCTTTATTAGGATGAAGTAGGAGAAAAGACTATCACTAGACCTGAGCTTGTTCAAGTAACACTAAAAAAAATTTGTCATTCAACAACACACGTACGACAATGATTTTTCGCTAAAACCGTTGTCTTTTATTTTTCACAATCGTTTTGTTAAAAACCATTGTCGTATGGCATTTTTTAAAGCAAAAAACAACGCCTTTTAGAAAACCATTGTCTTTTAGGGGGTCAAAGACAACGGTTTTCTAAAAACCGTTGTCTTTGAGAGTTTTTTTATGGTCAACGACAACGGTTCTATAAACTGTTGTCTATTAGCGTGTTTTTTTGGACAATCGACAACGGTTTTCTAAAAACCGCTGTCTTTGAGCATTTTTTTAGGATCAACAACATCGGTTGTATAAACTGTTGTCTATTAGCGTGTTTTTTTGGACAATCAACAACGGTTTTCTAAAACCATTGTCCATTAACATGTTTTTTAGAAAAACAACAACGGTTTTACAAAACTGTTGCTATATTTCGCGACAGTTTTAGCAAAACTGTCGCGAAATTTAGCGACGGTTTCGTAAAACCGTCGCATTTTTAAAATTAGCGACGGTTTTTGTATATACCGTCTCTAAATTTAGCGACGGTTTTAAGCTAACCGTCGCATATTTTAAATAGTAGCCATCGCCATTAGCGACGGTTTAGTACAATCGCTAATAGCGACGGTGAATGATTAACCGTCGCTATTAATAAAATTATCGTTGCTAATAGTGACGGTTAATCAAAAACCGTCGAAATTTTTCTATAAATATAAGCGTTCCCAGTCCATTTTTCTACACACCACTTCACAACACTTAAAATTTTTCTTTTACACGATTTTAATTTTGATTTAGGGTAAATTTTTTCGCTTCAATTTATTGTAAATTTTTAAGTGTTAGTTAATATCATTAATGTTGTTAGATTTATTAAAATATTAAAAGTAATTTTTTTTATTTTACTGAAAAAATTAGCGATGGATTTCATGACAAACCGTCGGTAAAATTAGCGACGAACTTTATGGAAAATCTATCGCTAATTTTAGCGACGGTTGGCATGATTTACGTCGCTAATTTTAGCGACAATTTATGATAAACCGTCGCTAAATAGTGACGGTATGTAAAAAATCCGTCGCAAATGTTAGCAATGACAACGGTTTAAAATCGTTGTCGTTGAACGCACTTTCAACAATACCCTCAGTTACAACAGTTTTTAAATGGCATACGACAACGGAGGCTTTTTTGTAGTAGTGTAACCATTGACAAAGTAGCCATAATCAGAGAAAGACACAAGACAGCTCAATATCGACAAAAGAGCTGGGCTGATTTAAAGCGAAGACCATTGGAGTTGGAGGTCGGTGAAAAAACTTATGTAAAAGTCTGACCTATGAAAGGAGTGGTTCGCTTCAGCAAGTCTGGAAAGCTAAATCCAAGATATGTAGGACCATTTGAGATACTAGAGAAAGTGAGAACCCTAGCTTACCGACTGGCATTACCACCAAATATGTCCAGAATTCACAACGATTTTCACATATCACAACTAAGGAAATATATCTCAGACCCAAGTCACATCCTTAAAGTTTCACCGCTGATGATCGAAAGACACTTGAACAAAGAGCTGAAATATGAAGAGGTCCCTATTCAAATAGTGGACAACAAAGAACAAGTGCTGAGACATCGAACAATTTTGTATGTCAAAGTACAGTGGTCAAATCATAGTAAATGGGAAGCAACTTCGGAACTACAAAAGAGGATGCACACACAAAATCCTCATCTCTTTAAAAGATCGAGTTGATCCAAGTTCTGAGGACGAAAATTCCAATAAGGAGGGTGGGATGTGAGAATCCGGAATTTCCGAAGAGAATCATGTAAGAAATAAAACTCGAAAATAAGCTCAAAACTTTAATCGTAACTATAAAAATCAAATATAAACCTAAATTTTCAGCAAACATGACCCGAGGAAGTAGCTCAAAAGCCCGGAGATGAACTCAAAAGGGAAATGCCATAAGAAAACCTCATCAATCGAAGAGTTGTCATCCGAAGAGTAAAACCCCAGCTCATGAACTCAGGATTTCAGCTCAAGGAAGCTCATTTTCTTTTGTCCGAAGAGAACCAAAAATGGAGCTAGGAGAAAAGCTAAAGGATTGGACATATTTATGACCATTGAGTTAACCAAAAAGAGGAGCAAAAGGAGCGAAATGTTTTAACAAACTTATTATGCAAGAGATGACCATTGAGGTAACCAAGGAAGGAGCTAAAGGAGACAAAGGTTTAGACAAACTTATTATGCAAGAGATGACCACTGAGTTAACCAAGAAAGGGAGCTAAAGGAAGAGCTATGAGGCTTGGACCAATTTATTGTGTAGAAATGGACCCTTTAGTAAACCAAGGTGACCTTTGATGCTTGGAATAACTTTGACTACATTTATTTCCTTGCTTGGGCAACAAGAGGGTCCCAAGTGGGAGATTAAGGGACCAAGTTCCATCTATAAATACCACACAAGGGATAAGGAAAAATACTTCCAAAAACACACAAAAAATCGGCCCCTTCCCCTCACCACAAAAAGCACTCGGCCAACGCAAACAAGGAGAAAGAAGGTGGAGTTGTTCCGGCTTTTAAGTGTTGTAATCTGCTGTCCATACTGTCGTGAAGATCTTGTCCAGGTTCGGTCATCACTCGGCCGAAATTCAGCAAGTTTCGTTCAACCAAGTTCTGCACATTTTGAACCATAACTTCAAGAACGGTAAGTGGGTTTTTGTTACGTATTTATTTGTAATTTTAAACTTGGATATATATATCATGACATGCATGTGTGTGTGTCCACTCTTTTCGAAAAATATAGTCTTTCCTTTTAAAATTTTGATCGATGATATGATTCCGCTGTATTCTTTCAAAATTCTAATAAGTTCTGTTTGATAAATCTGAATTCTGTGATACACTGTTACAAATCAATTTGAAATGGAACGATAATTGTAATTCTGTTCGGCCCCCATCAGTGGGTATAAAACTATGTTCTAGCCCCCATCAGTGGGTATAAAACTGTGTTCTGTCTGGCCTCATCAGTGGGTATAAAACTGTGTTCTGGCCTCACCCCTTAGAGGATTAAAATATTGGGAATTTGACCATAGAAATGAGATGAGTAACAATGTTGTGTTTGTTCTGAATTGTTTCTGAATTGCTCTGAATCGTCTGATAATCTTTGTCTCATATTTGATTCGGTTCTTTTATGATAAGTCAAAAGTAATAAGTTTTGAAAAGTTTGTTAAAGAGATGCTTTAAAGATTAAGATATGTATCTTTGGAAATCGATCGACCCCACTTGGTGAGTGTTTCTCAAAACACTCACCCCTTACAACTTTCAGATAAGAATGAAGAACAAATGAATGAGGAGGAACAAGAGGCATTCTGAGGATGGTGATCGAATGACAAGATCAAGAATCAAGATTTTTACCTTTCCTTTTGTTTAGTTTTCGCGAACTCTGATATAATTTTTATTCTGTTGTCATTGTAAAGATAATATTTTATGAAAAAGACTAGGTTTTTGACCATTTGCTACGAGGCTTAATTGTTTTCAAGTAATTGTTAAAAATACCGGATGTCACTGTCACCTCGGTCTCGGGGCATGACAATATCTCTCAAATTACGTGGTCAAATTTTTACCATGCTTTAGCACGTTAATTTCATATTCAAAGTTTTACACTTAATTAGTATCTAACTTCCCAAAGTTGAGATGAAAAGGTGAAACACTTGGTATAATAATAAGGTTATTAAAAGGTGATAATATATATTTTATATTATTTAATCATTATTTATTGTTTATATTATATTTATTTTTTTAAGCAATATTATACCCTTCTTATAAGTGAGAGTTTTGATTTATTTTTGTTATATGTTACACTAAATTCTTGGAACCATTTAAATATTAGTTTTGTATTTCTAATCATTTAAAGTGGATGTCTTGATTTATTATATATGAATATATCATAATATTAATTTATTGGTGCCATTTAAATGTTGATTTGGTTTTATCAACCGTTTAAAGTGGGAACCTTGATTTAGTGTTTACATAAATATATATAGCACAATATAAATTTTACAACATTTATAAGTTTTGGTATATATTATATACTTATAAGATAGTAATATATAACATAATATAAATATTATTATTTAACATATTGGAACAATTTTATTAATTGGATTTTAATCATGTTCATTAATATTAATTTTATTAAAATATCAAATAGTGGATCCTCTAATCTCAACTACTTAAATTATATTTGAACAATTAAAAATTATCAATTAAATATTCAAACAATTAAAAAAAATAAACAAAACAAAAGGATATTGTAGTGAATTTGTCATTATCTTAGCTTCCATGTGGATACGAATTTCGAACTCACCGAATTATACTACTTGTGGACAATCTTTTCTTGGGAGTGCAACAATCAAAGTTGCGTCAAGTTTTTTTGGCGCCGTTGCCGGGGAAATATAATTTAATTTCAAGTATATTTAATTGTTTTATATTTTATTTTTCTTTCTTTGAATTTTTATTGATTTTGTGTGTTTTTCTTCTTCTTCTTTTGTATTTGCATGAGAATTTGGTCACGTAGACTTAAAGGTTGACTCATTCGAAATAACCCTTTATTTTCACAGAACATGGCGGAAGAACCCATCCAAGAAAATGGAGATGAAATTCAATCTCAGCATGATCGTGATAGACGAAGAACACATAGAGATCACATGAATCCTACATGCACTAGTGCTCCTTCATGTCTAGTTTTTCCCCCGGATGCATCTCATTTCAATTTTAAGCATGGTTGTGAGGACCCGGACGCTAATTCATTCCTTAATCGTCTTTAGCAATAATTCAAACAATTATAATAAATAGGTTCTAAATTTTTTTTTAAAATACAAAGCGGAAACGTAATGTAATTCAATTCAAATTACATATTAAACATAAACATACAAATCTTGTATTATCTACAAGAATTCAACTAGGTTCAACTATATCTCAGTGATGAATCCCAAGTTGCTTCGAAGCCGGATCTCCACGCTATCTAGTCCAGCCTCGTTCTTTCCTTGACCCTGATCCTATCCCACCTGTTGCCATGCACACATACAAACAAGACAACAGCCGGATAACTCCGGTGAGAATTACATTTTCAGTATAAATCATGTATACATGCAATCATAAAACAATATAAAAGCATATAACAGATATTTCGAACATGTATCCAATCAGAATATAAATCCATATCAAGAATAAATTCAATTCTAAACATGTACCCTCACCAGGAACATAAATCGATATGTACCATATTCAGGGACATAATCAACATAAATCAATATAACTGTCAATTAGACTCATGACTCCACATTTTAGACTAGACTCAATCCTAGCCTAGGGATCCCGGTTTCCAGAAGTTGGCATTCCCATATCGACCAACAGTAATAGAAAAGACTCTAGTTCTATCCACGTCGATAGGGTATCGATCACCAGTAATAGAAGAAGCTCGGATTCTATCCACATCGGTATAGTATCGATCACCAGTAATAGAAGAAACTCCGATTCTATCCACATCGATATAATATCGATCATCAGTAATAGAAGAAGTTATAATTCTATCCACATCGATACGGTACCGATCACCAGTAATAGAAGAAGCTACATTTCTATCCACATCGATAGCCAAACATCCGGTGACAGACTTTGGCACTATCGCCAATACACTATCTTGTGACATCGTGCAATGTGCCCGTGGCGATCCCACCACTATCAGGCACTTCTGTCACAAGATTACTCGTCTAATACCTGCTGTCTATAAATCAAGAGAACAAGTACATCAATCAAATCAATACAATAAGGTAAAGTATGTGATTTAGGGAAACTCGAGCCAAACCTCACTCGAGTTGTGCAATCCCAACTCAACATTAATTTATACCTTTATCTTCTCGGTCCGATGAAGACGAAGTATTGTAGTCAAATCTGTCCATACCCAATGTCCAGTTGTAGCCTACGTCTATAGGAACACAGTACTGAAGTCGGATTTAAAATCAGACGGACGAATTTCTCAGAAAAGGCGTAAGGATTTTCTATCATTTTTCCCTGACCCTTTTCTCGGTTTTCTTGAAAAATTATGAAGGGAATTGCATAGTATATATATATATACATGCGTTGCTTACGGTTATGGCAAGTGGCTTGTTCTTGTTCTGCATGTCGCGCGCATATGCACGCACAAGGCCGCGCATATGCGCCGGAAGCCTTATCCGAACTACCGGACTACTCGCGCATATGCGCGCACATAAGTCGCGCATATGCGCGAGACCTACTGTCTCGTGCCTTCACCATTCGCGCATATGCGCGCCTTCTGCCGCGCATGTGCGCCGAACTCTCTGGACGTTCCGCGCATGTGCGCGCATTCCGCCGCGCATGTGCGCCGAACTCTCTGGATGTTCCGCGCATGTGCGCGCATTCAAGCCGCGCATGTGCACGCATGGTTCTGTCTTCCTCGCGCATGTGCGCCCATACACGTCGCGCATATGCGCCGAACTCTTCTTGCACAAAATGTCAAATCTTCTTTCGGCTCTCCCGGTCTGATCCGTTTCATCCATAATCATCTCAATTAATAAATAAATCATTTCAGAATAATCTCGGATTACGGTAATAAAATCTAGGGCCTTACAATGGTGTTATCCAATTTTTACCCAACTTTCATGGCATAGATTCTGAAAATACATACATACATTTACGAGAGTTTGAAGAAGTGTGCAACACATATAATGATATAAATTGTTGCAAGAACAACATTTGACTTAAGCTTTTTCTTTTTTCTTTAAAAGATAACGCTAAAACTTAGCTACAAAATCTTATCGGTATCCATCGAACTTGGGATGAATTGCAACAACAATTTTTGAAAAAGTTTGTTCGATCTCATAGAATAAATTCTTTCAAAAGGCAAATCATAACTTTCATTGAAAAACAAGGAGAAACTTTTTATCAGTGTTGGGATAGATATAAAGAATTGCTTAATCTTTATGCAAATCATGGTTTTGAAATTTGGAGAGTTGTTTCTCAATTTTATGAAGGCTTAACACCTAAAGATAGGCAAATGGTTGAATTTATGCGTAATGGAACATTTGAAGATAAAGATCCAAATGAGGCAATTGAGTATCTTGATTCATTAGCTGAAAATGCTCAAAATTGGGAAATTATAGGTACAATCGAACCATCAAACAAGATTCAATCTCCCACATGTGGTGGAGGTATGTACACCCTCAAGGATAAACATGATCTCCAAGCCAGATTTATCAAAAGTTGAAGCATTTGAATTGAAAAAGAACGATATGTTCAAGAAATTGTGTCACATCTGTGATACAAGTTATCATTCTACGAAAGATTGTCCTACTTTGCGTTCTTTTAAAGAATGTCTTCATGAACTAGCCAATGTTTTGAACAATTTCAAAAAGCCAAATTTTGAACCATTTTCTCAAATTTACAATCCAGGTTGGCGAAATCATCCAAATTTTAGTTGGAGGAATAATAATGCTACACAATTTTCACAACCACATTTCCAAAATCAACAAAATTGTCAAAATTATGCACATTATGTTCCTCTACCTAAAAGGAATTTGGAATATATATTGAATTCTTTCATTGCAAAGTAAGAGTCTATCAATACTGAAACTGCTCAAACCATGACAGATTTGAAAGATACTCTTGCTAAATTTGCATCTGCACTTAATGTTCATGAAAAAGGTAAATTTTCCTTCACAACAACAACCTAATCTCAAGGATCATCATTCACAAACTGCAACTTCTGGAACTCAACCGATGGATCAGGTAAAATCTGTTATTACCCTTCACAATGGTAAGGTTGTGGAAAAATCCATTCTTGAACCTTTTGAAAATGATGATTAATCAACTCCAAAGGGTAAGGAAGTGGAACTCATAACTTGCAAAGAGGATGTTCAACAGACAGTGTCACCACCATTCCCTCATTCATTGAAAAATACAAAAAAATTATATTTGAATTCTGATATATATGATATTTTTAAACAAGTAAAAGTTAATATTCCTTTATTAGATGTAATGAACTAGGTACCATCATATGCCAAATTTTTGAAAGATTTGTGTAGTGTGAAAATAAAATTGAATATGAAAACGAAATCATTTTTAGCCGAAAAAAAAGTGCAATCATTCAAAATAATAATACTTTGAAATAGAAAGACCCTGGTTGTCCTATTATTTCATGTATTATTGGAGAACGAAAGATTAAAAAAGCCTTGCTTGATCTTTGAGCTAGTGTGAATTTACTTCCATATTCAGTTTATCAAAAACTCAATCTAGGCGAGTTAAAACCTACTTCGTTAACACATTTACTTGCCGATAGATCTGTTAAAGTGCCAAGAGGTATGGTAGAAGACGTGTTGGTCCGAGATGATAACTTTGTATATCTTGTAGATTTCGTAGTTTTAGATACACAACATATTGAAACTTGTAATGCAATTTCTGTAATTTTGGATCATCTATTTTTAGCAACTTTTAATGCTCTAATAAATTTCATTAATAGAATAATGAAGTTGTCATTTGGTAACATGACCTTGGAGCTTAATGTTTTTAATCTTTGTAAGCAACCACATGACAAAGGAGATGAAAGTGAAGATGAAAATATTATTGAAACTCTTGTGGAAGAAAACATTCAAGATGGGAGTAATCGTGACCAATTAGATAATTGTTCAATTGATACTGTTAAAGAAAATATTGAAATTAATCTTGATGGTTCTATCAGGTATCACTCGTTACTAGGATCAGAGAAAGAATTTGAGGCAAAATATGAGAACAAAGATGAACCACCTATATTGGAGTTGAAATCCTTGCCAGAAGAATTAAAGTATGCATTCCTTGGATAAGATGAAACATATCTGGTAGTTATTTCTTCCAAACTAGCAAGTGATCAAGAAGGTAAATTAGTTGATATGCTTAAAAGACATAATGCAATTGGTTTGACACTAAAAGATCTGAAGGGCATTAATCCACTAATTTGCACTCACAAAATTCACTTAGAAGAAAATGCTAAAACATCTCCACAAACACAAAGGAGATTAAATCCACACATGAAAGATGTTGTGAAAACTTAAGTTCTCAAACTATTCGATGTTGGAATTATCTACCCTATTTCTGATAGTAAGTGGGTAATCTAAACACAAGTAGTTCCAAAAAAATCTGACATCACTGTGATAAAAAATGAAAAAAGTGAATTGTTAAGATTCCCATCTAGTTGGCGGATGTGTATTAATTATAGAAAATTAAATGACACTACTAGAAAAGATCATTTTCCATTACCATTTTTTGATCAAATTTTAGAAAGAATAGCGGGTCATCCATACTACTGTTTTCTTGATGGATATTCAGGCTATTATCAAATTCTCATTGTACTCGAAGATCAAGATAAAACTACATTCACATATCCTTTTGGAATATTTGCATTCAGAAGGATGTCATTTGGTTTATGAAATGCCCTAACAACATTTCAAAGATGTATGCTAAGCATTTTTATCGACGTGGTTGAAAATTGTTTTGAGATTTTCATGGATGATTTAACTGTTTTTTGGAATACATTTGATAACTGTCTTGAAAATTTGGAAAAAAAATTTAAAAGATGTGAGGAAAAAGGTCTTATTTTAAATTGTGAAAAATGTCATTACATGATTAATTCTGGGATTTTTTTGGGGCATGTTGTGTCATCTCATGGAATTGAAGTTGATAAAAGCAAAAATTTATGTCATTGCCAATTTACCCCCTCCAAAAACCATTAAAGAAATTTGCTCATTTTTGGGACATGCTGGATTTTATAGGAGGTTTATAAAGGACTTTAGTTTAATCACTAAACTCATTTGTAACCTCTTAACAAAAGACACTGCATTTGAGTGAACACAACAATGTCACAATGCTTTTGATAAAATCATTCAATATTTAACATCAGCTCCTATCATGCAACCTTCTGATTGGTCTTTACTATTTGAAATCATGTGCGACGCGAGTGATTATGCAATCGGTGCAGTATTGGGTCAAGGAAAAAACGGTAAGCCTTATGTTATATATTATGCAAGTAGAACTTTAAATAATGCTCAAATGAATTATTTCACAATTGAAAAAGAACTACTTACTGTAATATTTACATTAGATAAATTTCGTTCTTATTTGATTGGATCAATGACTATTGTGTTTAGTGATCATTCTGCTATTAGATATTATTGATCAAACAGGATGCAAAGTCATGATTGATACGATGGATTTTGTTGCTCAAAGAATTTGGCATTATAATCAAAGATAAAAAAAAGAACCGAGAATGTCGTAGCTGATCATTTATCGAGACTAGTAACATGATCATCTTGTGAAATGACACCAATTTATGATAATTTTCCTGATGAACTTCTATTTTCAGTCACTACTACACCTTGGTTCGCTAACATAGTAAATTTTCTTGTGACATGAAAAATGCCACCGCAATGGAGTTCCCAAGATAAAAGAAAATTTTTGAACGAGGTAAAAATCTTTTATTGGGATGATCCGTATATGTTCAAGTATTGTCCAGATCAAATTTTTTAAACGTTGCATACCCGACTAATGAGGTAAATAGTGTCATTAAATTTTGTCACTCAGAATCATGCGGAGGACATTTTTCTTCAAACAAAACAACTACAAAAATCTTGTAGTGTGTATTTTATTGACCCATTTATTTAAAGACACTGACGAAATCAGCAAGATCTGTGAAAATTGTCAAAAATTTGGTGCGATTTCAAGAAGAAACACGATGCCTTTGAATCCTATCATTGAAATTGTAAGGCCCGAGATTATATCATTTTAATCCGAGATTATTTAATTTATGAATTTTGAAATGATGAATTAGATTCCACGGTTTTTGTAATTAATTAGGATTGAAATGGAATTAAAAAGAGTTTCGAGGGCCGAATTGCAAATAGTGAAGAGTTCAGGGGCAAAAGTGTAAATAATGAAATTTGAGTGGGACACTTGTCTTTGCCATGCATTTGGACGTGTAATTCCTCACTCAATTCAGAATTTTCAGCCAAGAAACCGAGATCCTCCATGGCTAACATCCTCAAGCTTCCTTGTATCTTAGAAAATTGGTTGTGCAAGATCCGGCCATCCGATTTTTAATCCGAGCACAGTTTTGAGATCCCCTCGTCAAGAGCTACACAAGGACGTATGCTTTATCTTGATTCAAAAATATGATGTTGGAGAAATTGTGATTTGATTATTATTATGTGTTCTGAGAATACTGGTAATCGTAGAAACAAAATCGGATCGAAAAACAGACTGTTTATGCGATTGTTATCATTTTTCAGATTATATTTGAATGAAATGATACAGATTTGAGATTGTGGCATTATGATGTGATTGGTTGAGATTGTGAGTTGATAAGATTGGTTATTGATATTGAGTTGCCGAGGGTATACCGAATTTATACCGTTATGCCGTCGACATGTCCTGAAATTGAGTATTGATCAGATTGAGTTTTAAATTGAAGGAAATGTTGATATTGTTCTTCTCGATAATGTCATTTCAGATTTATATTGACAGCTTCGGATTCAAGACTTCAACTTCGTCAGATCGAGACTACGAACGAAAGGTATAAGTCAATGTAGTACCGGGAGAACGACTCGAGTATGATATACTTAAGTTTCCCTAAATCACATACTTATTGTTATTATATGCATTGATTTGATTTGATATGCTTGTTCGTTTGATTTATAGAAAGCACGTATTAGATGAGTATTAGAAGAGTGATCTTGTGACAGAAGTGCCTGATAGTGGTGGAATTGTCACTGGCACATTGCACGATGTCACAGGATAGTGAATTGGCGATAGTGCCAAAGTCTGTGACGGATAGGTCAAGACACTGGATGCTTGGTTATATCGACGTGGATAGAATTGAAGTTTCTTCTATTACTGTTGGTCGATATAGGAATGCCAACATCTGGAAACCGGGATCCCTAGACTAGGATTGAGTCTAGTCTGAGTCGTGGAGTCACGAGTATGATTGACAGTTTTATATTGATTATGTTTCAAATTTTGATACATGTTGCTGTTATCTGTCCATGCTTTTATATTTATCATATGATTGCATGTTTCGTTGATTTATACTAGGATGTATTTCTCACCGGAGTTATCCGGCTGTTGCCGTGTTTGTATGTGTGCATGGCAACAGGTGGGACAGGTTCAGGGTCGAGGAGATGAAGAGAGATCGTGATTAGAGTGGAGACTACAGACCTTGATTTGAGATAGGGTTTGGACACTTGATATGTAGCTGTTAAACCTTAGTTGAATGAATGTATGTTGTACAGGACTTGTACTTTATTTTATACTGATATGTATAATAGATGAATTCCATTACGTTCCGCAATTCTTTTAAAAAAATTTATACCCTGTTTATTATAATTGATTAAATAGTCCCAATGATGATTAAGAACATGATTAGCGTCCGGGTCCCCACAACAGGTGGTATCAGAGCAATAGATCCTTTAGACTGAGATAGAAGCTAGTGAGCGGGGTAGAATGAATTTTCTTTCCTTGCATGTGATTGCTAGCATGATTTTTTGCTTGTTGATACATGTTACTTGATTTATCTGATTTGATATAGTAATATGCATTATTGAGGTTGAATCAGAACCGATTCTTGATCAGCTGTAAGATGATCAGAGGAGGACTGAAACTTGAAACAAGTTGTGGTATCTGGTTACTAACCTTTGTGATAATTAGATTAGCTCCTCGAAGAATCCCAGCACAGGGAAGTATATTGATTGATCAGATGGATGTATCAGAAACTCCGATGGAAGTACAGTTGAGGTGGTTTCAGTCATTCCAACCGCCGATTTTGAAGGGAACTGAGACGATTGTTGATTGTGAGGATTGGCTGGATGATATAGAGATACTGTTTGATTCACTTGAGTACCCAGATGAATGTAGACTCAAACTGATTGGACATCAGTTACAGGAAGTCGCAAGAAGTTGGTGGATTGCAACCAAAGAAGCCTTGGAACAGAGTGGTACAGTGATTACTTGGAAAATCTTCAAAGTTGAGTTCTATAAAAGGTTTTTCCCAAGTTCGTACCAAGAAGATAAGAGGGCAGAATTTGAAAATCTGAGACAGGGTCAGCTAAGCATTGAAGAATATGTTGCTCAATTTTCTACCTTGCTACGTTTTGCATCTCACGTGGCTGGGAATGATGAAGCTGTGACTGATCAGTTTGTTAAGGGATTGAATCCTGAAATACTGACCTTGGTGAACACAGGCCGACCCTATACTTTTGCTGATGCTCTGGGTAGAGCCAAGAGAGCCGAAGCCAGTCTGATGAGACAGAAAGGAGCTTTGTTTGCGCCTCTAGCATCGAGACTCGGACTTGAGACTGGTAGTAGCAGTGGTGGGAAGAAAGACGATTTGAAAGCTCGAAAGAAGCAGTTCAAGAAGTTAGGAATCAGTCTTTCTAGCTCCAGTAGTTCGAGTCAGAGTTATACTAGGGTTTATTGTAGAATCTGCGGAGGAAGACATCCCACTGAGCAATGCCAAGGAGTATTTGGTATTTGCCATATCTGCAAACGATCCGGACATTTTGCGAGAGTATTTCCACAGAGAGGTTCCCGAAGATTCCAGGGAGCAGAAGCATCTGGTGGTAGTGACAGAGGAACAGATCCTGGATGCACTTGACGATATAGTAGCAGGTACTTGTTCTTTTATGATTATTACGCGTATGTATTGAGAGACATTCATATATCCTACCCCTGATTTCTGAAAGAATTTCATTGATGTATGCTTTATCTGTTGAGTCATTGTCTGCGGTAGTTGTTATCTCTTTACCTTTTAGGAAGAGTTTTGATATCAGTGAATTCTGTGAAATATTGTATACTGCAGTAAGATAAGAATGAGATTGAATTAGGCTGTGTTGTACTTGTGTTGTCTGATTCTGACCGCATCATTGATATGATATGTTGACCAAGTACAGAGCTACTACAGACCGATCCTAGAAGATGGTAAGATTCGGACCTGACATGGCCGAAGAGTGAACATTGTACGGTAAGGAATCTAGATTTAGAATTCCTTTGACATCCGTATTATTTCTGACTCGATGATTATCGAAAGGAGCGGAGGGACTCCTTATGTACTCAGTTGATTTACTGAAATCGAGTCTATTCTTGGCTGATTTACCAATGGCATGAGTGTTGCTATTGTTTCCAGATGATATTCCGGGTTTGCCTTCAGTCAGGGAGATTGATGTCCGCCTTGACTTGATACCAGGTACAGTTTCTTTTCTTTAGAACTTTGTACAGAATGGCACCGATAGAACTGAAAGAATTGAAAAATCAGTTTGAAGATTACCGGCCAAGAGTTACCTCTGATTGAGTGTTTATCGTTGGGATGTATCAGCTATGCTTATGAGTTGATTAACTCTGTATTCAGAAATATATTGATGATTCTATGCTTGTGTTAGCTGTGATATTCTGATATATTGGAAGAATATGATTGATTTTGTTGAATATTCTGAGAACTGAGATGTGATATACAAAAACTGCTGAGATGTGAATCTGGACTGAGACAGATTGTATTCAAAGTATGTGACATCGGAAGATGATATATCTGTTGATTTGAGTACAGTGAAGCCGTGATCAGTTGGCCGAGATTAACGACAGTGTCAGATATTTGCAGTTGCATGAGTTTGCAGGCTATTGTATATGACTGTTGTGTTGAATCTGATTGAGAATTGTTATTTTTCTGAATCGGTATTTTAGACAGATTGTAAACAGTTGAGACTCGATATTGTGCAAGCCAAATCAGAATTGATTTTTAGAATTAAAGCCGTTCAGGAAGTTGATCAGAATGTACAGAACTCGATATCGATAGTCAGAGCAGGGCATCGATCAGAATATCAGGTATGTGATACTGAATTGTATATGAACAACTGATTTATTGTGCCATATGTTTCGGATTTGAAACAACATGTAGTGTCAGATATGTACAATAATTGATTTAGCATTTATCCTGATGGTAGGAAAATGTATGATAAATTGAAAAGACCGATTTTGGTAGAAACAGATGAGCTCAGATATGACAGAGTCTGTATTGAAATGTCTGAATTGCCAACAGGTGAAGGCTGAAAGAAAGAAACCAGGAGGATTGTTGCAGAGTTTATCGATTCCTGAATAGAAATGGGATCACATTTCCATGGACTTCGTGACGAAGTTACCACGTTCCTTCAGAGGTTGTAATGCAATTTGAGTCGTGATTGACAGATTGACCAAATCAGCATGCTTCATTCCGTATCAGATGACGTACAGATATGACCAAATGGCAGAAATCTATGTCAGAGGAGTTGTCAGATTTGGCAAGAAAGGGAAACTGTCTCCACGATACGTTGGTCCTTATGAGATTCTCCAGAAGATAGAAGATCGTGCCTATCGACTCGCATTACCGACTTCTCTATCATGAATACATGATGTCTTTCATGTATCAATGTTACGGAAATATCTCCCCGATGATTCCCATATTTTCCAGCCAGACGAGTCTGAGCTTGATGAGTCTCTGAGTTATATTGAGAAACCGGTTCAGATTATTGATCGTAAAGAAAAGCAACTCAGAACGAAGATCGTCCCACTTGTGAAAGTCCAGTGGACTCGTCATGGTATTGAAGAAGCTACTTGGGAGACTGAATCAGATATGAGACAGGAATTCCCAGAGTTATTCCACTGATGTGAGTTTACTATTTCAGTTTCTGTTATTTCTGATTTGATTGCCTGTGATATGATTGCATGAGATTTCGAGGACGAAATCATGTCTCAGAGGGGGAGAATTGTAAGGCCCGAGATTATATCATTTTAATCCGAGATTATTTAATTTATGAATTTTGGAATGATGAATTAGATTCCACGGTTTTTGTAATTAATTAGGATTGAAATGGAATTAAAAAGAGTTTCGAGGGCCGAATTGCAAATAGTGAAGAGTTCAGGGGCTAAATGCAAATAATGAAATTTGAGTGGGACACTTGTCTTTGCCATGCATTTGGACGTGTAATTCCTCATTCAATTCAGAATTTTCAGCCAAGAAACCGAGACCCTCCATGGCTAACATCCTCAAGCTTCCTTGTATCTTAGAAAATTGGTTGTGCAAGATCCGGCCATCTGATTTTTAATCCGAGCACAGTTTTGAGATCCCCTCGTCAAGAGCTACACAAGGACGTAAGTTTTATCTTGATTCAAAAATATGATGTTGGAGAAATTTTGATTTGATTATTATTATGTGTTCTGGAATACTGGTAATCGTAGAAACGAAATCGGATCGAAAAACAGACTGTTTATGCGATTGTTATCATTGTTCATAATATATTTGAATGAAATGATACAGATTTGAGATTGTGGAATTATGATGGTATTGGTTGAGATTGTGAGTTGCTAAGATTGGTTATTGATATTGAGTTGCCGAGGGTATACCGAATTTATACCGTTATGCCGTCGACATGTCCTGAAATTGAGTATTGATCAGATTGAGTTTTGAATTGAAGGAAATGTTGATATCGTTCTTCTCGATAATGTCATTTCAGATTTATATTGACAGCTTCGGATTCAAGATTTCAACTTCGTCAGATCGAGACTACGAACGAAAGGTATAAGTCAATGTGGTACCGGGAGAACGACTCGAGTATGATATACTTGAGTTTCCCTAAATCACATACTTATTGTTATTATAACATTGATTTGATTTGATATGCTTGTTCTATTGATTTATAGAAAGCACATATTAGATGAGTATTAGACGAGTGATCTTATGACAGAAGTGCCTGATAGTGGTGGAATCGTCACTGGCACCTTGCACGATGTCACAGGATAGTGAATTGGCGATATTGCCAAAGTCTGTGACAGATAGGTCAAGACACTGGATGCTTGGTTATATCGACGTGGATAGAATTGGAGTTTCTTCTATTACTGTTGGTCGATATAGGAATGCCAACATCTGGAAACCGGGATCCCTAGACTAGGATTGAGTCTAGTCTGAGTCGTGGAGTCACGAGTATGATTGACAGTTTTTATTGATTATGTTTCAGATTTTGATACATGTTGCTGTTATCTGTCCATGCTTTTATATTTATCATATGATTTCATGTTTCGTTGATTTATACTGGGATGTATTTCTCACCGGAGTTATCCGGCTGTTGTCGTTTTTGTATGTGTGAATGACAATAGGTGGGACAGGTTCAGGGTCGAGGAGATGAAAGAGATCATGATTAGAGTGGAGACTACGGACCTTGATTTGAGATAGGGTTTGGACACTTAATATGTAGCTGTTAAACCTTAGTTGAATGAATGTATGCTGTACAGGACTTGTACTTTATTTTATACAGATATGTATAATAGATGAATTCCATTACGTTCCGCAATTCTTTTAAAAAAAATTTAGACCCTATTTATTATAATTGATTAAATAGTCCCAATGATGATTAAGAACATGATTAGCGTCCGGGTCCCCACAGAAATTGAAATCTTTGACTGTTGGAAAATTGATTTATGAGACCTTTTCCACCGTCATTAGGATAATTGTATATATTAGTTGCAGTTGATAATGTTTCCAAATGGATAGACGTAATTACTTGTCGAACAAATGATCAAAAATCGTCAACAAATTTTTGAAAGAAAATATTTTAGCGGATTTGGAATTCCTCAAGCCATGATAAGTGATGGGGGAACTCACTTTGTTAATTAATAATTTGCTTCATTAATGAAAAATATGGTATTATTCACAAAGTAACTACTCCTTATCATCTCAAACAAATAGACAAGTTGAATTAGCTAATAGGGAGATAAGCAAATTTTGAAAAAAAAATGTTAATCTAAATAAAAAAGATTGGTCTATGCGACTTAATGATGTACTTTGGCATATCAAACATCTTTTAAAAAATCATTGAATACGTCTCCCTATAGGTTGGTTTACGAAAAACATTGTCATTTGCCTGTGGAATTGGAACATAAAGCTTATTGGGCAATCAAAACTTTTAATTCAATTATCGATGATGCCAACAAATTGCTCAAATTGCAACTTAATGAACTTGATGAACTCAAAAATGACGCATATGGGAATTAAAGGATTTATAAAGGAAAAATCAAATCATTTCATGATAGGACAGTTCTTAGAAAATCATTTGAGATTGGTAAAAAAGTTTTGCTTTATAATTCTCGACTTCACATATTCCCAGTGAAATTACTATCAAGATGGACATGCCTATATGTTGTAAAACATGTGTATCTTTATGGAGTTGTGGACATTGAAAATCCTAAAAATTGTTATGTTTTTAAAGAAAATGGACAAATGCTTAAACCATTTTAGAAAATGAATCTTTTAAGAAGAGTTTATTTTCCTTTCCAATCCTTATTTTTGTGTTGCATTTAATTTTATTTGTTTTATTTGAGGTTTCCTTAATCTTTTTTATTTTCCCGGTTAAATGGCGGATAACGGTACTCTGTGGCTTTCATAGTCGGTTAAATCAGTTTCTCACAATTGCTGATACAAATATTTAAAAAAATCATTTCTTTTCTTTTCAAAATGGATGAAATTCTCTCAAAATTTGTAAATATTTTCTTTCTGTTTCTAAAAATGTTCTAAGAAAAATTTATCCAGGTAGGTGTGAATAATTGAGATTTCTAATGCAAAAAAGAATTCCAGAAGATATTCGTCTTGTAATAGAAGCTAAGGTCCGATTAAGTAAAGAAGTTCCACAGTCATTGCTCATTCGGTATCTGCCTGGATTAGGAAAAAGCACTTATGCGAAAAAACGAAGGGTCAAAAAGTTAGTGGTTTGTCATAAGTGTGCAAAATGGACTTGTGACAAACGATGCAGATCTTTGGGATGTGTTTCCAATAACAGAGAAGATAAAATTGATTTCATTAAGAATGGGCTGAGTACAGAGTCTTTAGATGACATCTTATTGACTCTTGAGACGCATTCTAATGGACACGTTCATATTGAACTCCATTTATGGAAACAATTCAAAGATGAGCGTCATCGTAATAGTTTTGGGAATTCGACTAAAAAAGTTCATGTTTGCAACTTTATAAGAAAATTGTATGAAAGCATATCCTCGACTAATAGAAGGCGTTGAAGCTGTTTCTGGACGTAAAAACAGAGGAAAATTGTGAGCCACAATCACACTACTGTCTATATGCATATGTGTCATTGTTGTTTTTACTGTTTATTTTGCTTATAGCTGTGACCGATAGTTTTTTTATGACAACATATTACCCCTATAAAATCTCTCATCTTTCTCTCTATTTTCGCAGACCAAAAAGAAAGTAAACAATACTGGATCCTCTGCACAAATATTGAAAAATATTTATGTATTTTGTGGGTCGAATCCTGAAAAAATGAAGTGTTTGTAGAAGCAATGAATAATCTTGGAAAAATATTTGCTGAGAGAAATTTTCACTTGATATATGGGGGATATAATATCGGGTTAATGGGATATGTTCAACATCTGCTCATCTTAGAGGTAGTCAGGTTTTGGGTATTATTCCTACAGCTTTAGCTGAAGAAAATATTACAGGTGTTACAATTGGGGAGGAATTAAAGTTTCTTCTATGTATGAAAGAATCACCATAATGATTGAAAATTTGATACTTTTATCGCACTACCAGGTTTGTTTTGGTATATTAGAAGAAATTTTTCACACTGTTTCTTGGGCACAACTTAATATCCATAATAAACTTGTGGCTTGTTGAATATCAATAATTATTATGACAGTTTGTTGACATTTCTTGATAAAGATGTGGAACAGAATTTCATTTCAGAAAATTCACGAATGATGCTCATCTATGCTTCGACTGCTGACCAATTAATTGATGATTTGGAAAATTTTGTCATAAGCCTGATCCAATGATAACAAAGATCAATTGGTCGCAATCAAGCAATAAAAAAAAGGAAGTTGGATCATTGATTCAAAGTCGTGGATTGGTTTCTGTTTGTTATCTTCAATAAAATCTAGGTGATATCTCTTTCATTTTATACTCTTTATTAATAGTTATTATGACATTATGGACAATGTCATATTCTGAGTAGGGAAGAATAAACTTATAAAAAAACTTTAAAAAAAATTAAAAAAATAATTATATTTAAAAATTAAACCATGTTTAATGTTTGTATCTTAGTAACTTTTGCAAAAAATTTCACACATTACATGTTTGAAAGGTTTAAATTAGAAAATGTATCAATCTATCTAATGATGTTTAAATCTTTATTTGAAAAACAAAGTTAATTTTAATATTATGATCACTATAAAATATGATTTATGAAATCTTTTTTGTGATAACCGTTGTCATAAGATCAGTTACTAAAGTATATGGCACAAGATATACCTGATAAGAGTGCCTAAAATTTTAAATTCACACATATTTTGTGAGTGAGTGGAGAGGATTGAGAAAACAGTTTTCGAGCCTTTATTGATCATGAGAGAGGTTATCTATTGTTTAGATCTTTAGTTCTTATTTTGAAGAAAAAAATTAGATATTTCCTGAAAAAATAAAAAAAATGTTGAAGATATATGTAATTTTAAAATTATATAAGTATTTTTGGGATGTTTTTAGGAGTTTGGTAAGCTTCGGGTCGAAATTTTGAGGTCCAGGGATTAAAACGGTCATTTTGGGTTCTCAGGGCCAAATGGTCATTTGCACCGGGTCGAGTTTTTAGTCATGGTAGCGCTACTGGGCACAAATGTCATGTTTTTAACGTTTAAGTTATCAAGTATACGACTTTTATGTAAATATGAAACTACATTGCATGCTTTGTTTCAAGAAAAATTTACGTGTATGATTATTTAATAAGTGATAAATAGATGACCTGTTTTGAAAGAGGGAGTTAGGTTGTGACTAATACGATTACACGATGACATTGAAACGTACCGTACCTTTAAAACTACCCTAAAATTTGCGGAAAATAAAATTTTCTTGAATAAGTAATAATCTTTCAAAATGCAATATAAATAAAATGCTTGACTAAATATTTGAAATCTAAGTGAGTACAAACTAATTCCGTGCCATCAATGTCACAATCAAAACGAGCTTTTAAAAGTACTTGTTTAAACAACATGAAGTAATTTCATTAAAATCAGAGTAATGAATTAAACATGCATAAAATTCTTGAGAACATAAGCGGTCCTCAGTTAGGCTTCCGCAAAATCCGAACCAACTCGTGGTA